>NC_053491.1:322696594-322843901 GCF_905171775.1 Rana temporaria
TAGTGTAGTGGTTATGGTAAATGTCTTTGGCAAGGGGCTCACCAATTAAGCTATTCAGCATTCCCACTCGCATTTTCCTCAGGAAATGCATTGTCTAGTTATATTATATTTTAATACTCCTGCTGCTGCCTCCATGCTGAGTAAAGCTTCATGACCTCTCTGGCACAGCGGATCCACCAACAGCCTCCGCTACAAGCTACCAGACCGGATCTAAACAGCAAGTGTAACTATAACAATGAACCTTATGTTAAACACTGTTTTGCGGCATTTATACTGCAACCATTGGGCTGTCTGCAAGAGCTCATCTGCATTCTCTCTCTTTCTTGCTCTCCCTCTCTCTCTCTTTGTATATATATATATATTGTTGCTTTTGTTATGTTCATTTTTCAACTGTTTATTTTGTGTTCGTCGTGTCTGTGTCGTGTGCTTTAGTTTGTCCTAGGTTACTGTTAAATAAAATAATAGTATAAAATGTTTTTGCTTATTATGAAGTTAAATGTGTTGATGTTGATTTGTTTGATGTTAAGTTAGATGTGTTGAAAAACCTACAAATCTATCTCAAAAAGAAATGAAACATTTCCAAAAAATAATATTTATTAATAAAAACATAATTTCAGATATAACTCTGATTGAGCTTCTGAAGGCGCTCCAGCTTCTCAATATTTTTTAATTGCTGCTGCTCCAGCAGCACATTTTGCTGAATAAGGTAGCGGATCTGGCGCTGATTTGCCTGGATCCTCTGGTGGGTTGTCTTTATCAGCGCGGTCTGCCTCCTCATCTTTCCTGATACTGTTAGGATATAATAAAAAAAAAAATTGGATTTAAAATAACGTTACCAAATAAATAAAATTTTTTTTTTGCTTATTAATCAATCATTATCATGTGTATACACTTGTTATGTGTCTAACACATCCCGGGAGTGCAGAATTATTAGGCAAATGAGTATTTGGACCACATCATCCTCTTTATGCATGTTGTCTTACTCCAAGTTGTATAGGCTCGAAAGCCTACTACAGATTAGGCATATTAGGTAATGTACAACTCTGTAATGAGAAGGTGTGTGGTCTAATGACATCAACACTCTATATCAGGTGTGCATAATTATTAGTCAATTTCCTTTTCTTTGTCAAAATGGGCCAAAAGAAGGATTTGACAGACTCTGAAAAGTCCAAAATAGAGAGATATCTAGCAGAGGGATGCAGCACTCTTAAAGTTGCAAAGCTTCTGAAGCGTGATCATCAAACAAAAGAAGCGTGTGGAAAAACAAAGGTGCAAAATAACTGCCCATGAACTGAGAAAAGTTAAGCGTGCAGCTGCCAAGATGCCACTTGCCACAAGATTGGCCATATTTCAGAGCTGCAACATCACTGGGGTGCCCAAAAGCACAAGGTGTGCAATACCCAGAGACATGGCCAAGGTAAGAAAGGCTGAAAGACGATGACCACTGAACAAGACACACAAGCTGCAACGTCAAGACTGTGCCAATAAATATCTCAAGAAAGATTTTTCTAAGGTTTTATGGACTGCTGAAATGAGAGTGAGTCTTGATGGGCCAGATGGAAGAGCCCGTGGCTGGATTGGTAAAGTGCAGGGAGCTCCAGTCCGACTCAGACGCCAGCAAGGTGGTGGTGGAGTACTGGTTTGGGGTGGTATCATCAAAGATGAGCTTGTGGGGCCTTTTCGGATTGAGGATGGAGTCAAGCTGAACTCCCAGTCCTACTGCCAGATTATGGAAGAGACCTTCTTCAAGCAGTGGTACAGGAAAAAGTCACCATCCTTCAAGAAAAACATGATTTTCATGCAGGACAATGCTCCATCACACGTGTCAAAGTACTCCACAGCGTGGCTGGCAAGAAAGGGTATTAAATAAAAAAAAGTAATGACATGGCCTCCTTGTTCACCTGATCTGAACCCCATTGAGAACCTGTGGTCCATCATCAAATGTGGGATTTACAAGGAGGGAAAACAGTACACCTCTCTGAACAGTGTCTGGGAGGCTGTGGTTGCTGCTGCACGCAATGTTGATGGTGAACAGATCAAAACACTGACAGAATCCATGGATGTCAGGCTTTCGAGTGTCCTTGCAAATAAAGGTGGCTATATTGGTCACTGATTTGTTTTTGTTTTGTTTTTAAATGTCAGAAATGTGTATTTGTGAATGTTGAGATGTTATATTGGTTTCACTGTTAAAAATAAATCATTGAAAAGGGTATCTATTTATTTTTTGGTTAAGTTGCCTAATAATTCTGCACAGTAATAGTAGTCACCTGCACACACAGATATCCCCCGAAAATAACTAACACTAAAAACAAACTAAAAACTACTTCCAAAAAAATTCAGCTTTGATATTAATGAGTTTTTGGGGTTCATTGAGAACATGGTTGTTGTTCAATAATAAAATGAATCCTCAAAAAATACAACTTGCCTAATAATTATGCACTACCTGTATACTTCTAGCATCAATACCATATTATGGTTCTACAATCTGACAGGTGCGCTTTATATGTTGTCCATTTTTATATCTACATTTTGTTGTTGAAATGTTATTAATCATTGTGCACATATTTACCTTCCTGAGCGAGGCTCACAGGACCGCTCTCTTCCTCCTGCTCTTCCGCTTGAGAAGTTGGGGTGGTGGGGGGGGGAATCTCCTCAGCTTGCTCCTCAGCAGGAGCTGGGGTTGGGGAGTGGGAGGGCCCTGGCTGCTCCTCTTCATCCATCTCCTCCTCTGCCGCATCCTCCTCTGCCGCATCCTCCTCCTCCTCCTCATCGGCCTGGCGCCTTCTGCGCTTGGCGCGGATAACTGGCATTGGAGCTTCTATAATAACACAATGTTCATATATTATAAAAATGTTTTCTAATGACGTATGCAAATTCTGTGTACTCTGCTGTATTGTATATGAATACAAATTGATTTATATAGACAGTTAACCAATGGGACAATGTTATATTAAAGGGTCTTGTGGGCACTACAGGGGACTGAGCGTGAGCTGGGATGCAACCATGTTAAAATGAGCTGTTTTTGTCTACTTTGTTTTGTTCAGACCATCTCATGTTAAAAAAAGGGCCTGATGGAGCACACGGGATTACTATAACAACCCCACTCCTAACACAGGAATTTAGTGGTAATCTATATATATAAAACTCAACGTGTGTGTGTGCATAAATGTATGTATGTATGTATGTATGTATGTATGTATGTTCCAGCATCACGTACAAACGGCTAAAGATATTTATATGAAACTTGGCACACAGGTTACTTATATGTCAGCCACAAACATAGGATAGGTGGTTTAAACCTTACCCACCCCCACTTGCCATGGTCGGGGTTTTTCTTTAAAGTCCCATGCAAAGCAATGGGAAAATTATGTTCCCACATAACTTCTGTGTTCCTGTCTGCTGCCCCATGTCTTTTTTCAACAGTACTATGAATACCTTGGCCGGTGGTGATATATGTTAGCACAACATGGCATCTTGGTTAACAACATCTGACCTTACATGAATTACATATGACCTTACATAACTGTCACCAAAGGAGCTGCGGTGGCTCCACGCGATTGCCACTGCACTGACAACTGATTCACCTCTGCAGCTAGGGGTTCGGATCCCGCTCTCGGCTACCTGTGAATTGAGTTTGGTGGTCTCAGCCCCGCCACTGGTGGGTGTGCTATGCGAGGTTGGGTTGGGAGGACCCCCTCACACCCGCCATTGCCAACCGGGGCATGGAGAAAGGTGGCAGATTGCCTCTGGGGGAGGCCTCCCAACTCCTGCAGGCCGGCTCCTCTCTCTTTCGAGTTCACGCACAAAATACACTTTTTTAAAAAAAAACATAACTGTCAACAATAACTTACCTGGATGATATTTAGCCCGAAGACGTCTGACATTACCCATTTGGCGCCTCTTTAGATCAGACCACTTCTTAACAATGGCCTTGTGGTCATGATGGCCGCCAAAGTCAGCGATTAGGGCGCTGACCACAGCCCTTTTCTGTGGCTGCCGCCGCAGGTCATCGTATCCTGTTTCCAGGAACTTCTGCAAGATGAAGAACAAAGTATATTGTAATACTTCTGTTGACAGCCTTATGGATATATGACGTAAATGTATGCTATTCAACAATTGGAAGCATTCTCGCCTTATTAATCAATGACAGGGGTAACATGAAAGATTTTATATCCTGCCATTTCGGTCGCCACCTTTTTTGCATAAATATAGCAGCCATTATCATTTGCATAATTATGAATATATTATTAACAACACAGGATACACGTATAGGGGAGATATGCGTTGCTAACTCTTTTCCCTGTCAGGAGCCTAACGCCCCGGGGGGTCAGAGACGGGACCTTTTTCGGAGGACCACTGACGTATGTACCAGTCGCAGTTTTTTGTGATGTCACTCTTTAGGTGTGTGCACATTTTTCACTGCATCCGGGTGGAGTTTTTGGGTTGTGTTTTGCACGCCACAGGCTTTTCAACAGGAAAAAAACAGCTGGAGGCAGAATGGTTGCAAAACACTACGTGTTTGTTACTTAACTCTGGGTTTCAAGACCAGTCCACCTCCAGCTGTTGCAAAACTACTACTCCCATCAGCCACGGTCTGTCAGTGCATGCTAAGAATTTTACTTTTGCTGCATTTAGGGTGCCACAGTTTAGAGACCCGTGCATAAAGGCCTGAAAAATGGGGGCCTGCAGAACTTACAATACTAGAAGTGCCAGCATTCCCAGGCATGCTGGAAGTTGTAGTTCTGCAACATCTAAAGGGCAATATGTATTCGAACGTCCTTGGGCCTTGAGGACACTGAAGTCAGGACGTTCGCATACGTCCTATGTCCAAAAAAATTTTAAATTCATTATGCTAAATAACAAGGAAAAGTGCCTAAATACACATTTGCCAACCAGGGTGTCTGCAGCTGTCCAGGCATGCTGGGACTTGTAGTTTTGTAAAAGCAGGAGACACATTTTTTGTGAAATACTAATATATGATCATATATACTAACTTTTAAACTAGACTTAAATGCTGGGCTGGGCTGGGACTTGTAGTTTTGTAAAAGCAGGAGACACATTTTTGGTTAAATACTAATATCTGATCATATATACTAACTTTTAAACTAGACTTAAATGCAGTTGAAGATGATGAAATAACAGTGGTCAAAATACTTACACAAATCAGCAACTTTTCCTCAGACTTAGTGAAATTGCTTCCAACCATGTTGCTGTGTGATTGCGCTGCGATCATAAGTTGGAAACTGGCAAGGCTCCAGGAAATGGTCGCGTGTTGTTCGCGTGTTGATTGCGCTGCTTGGACCGAGATGGGTCCATATGGCTTCGGCTGTATGGACCACAGTAACTCTTTTCCCTGTCAGGAGCCTAGGAGCCTAACGCCCCGGGGGGTCAGAGACGGGACCTTTTCGGAGGACCACTGACGTATGCAACCGTCGCAGTTTTTTGTGATGTCACTCTTTAGGTGTGTGCAAATTTTTCCTTGCACCGGGTGGAGTTTTTGGGTTGTGTTTTGCACGCCACAGGCTTTTCAACAGAAAATAACCAGCTGGAGGCAGAATGGTTGCAAAACACTACGGGTTTGTTACCTAACTCTGGGTTTCAAGACCAGTCCACCTCCAGCTGTTGCAAAACTACTACTCCCATCAGCCACGGTCTTTCAGTGCATGCTAAGAATTTTACTTTTGCTGCATCTAGGGTGCCACAGTTTAGAGACCCGTGCATAAAGGCCTGAAAAATGTGGGCCTGCAGAACTTACAATACTAGAAGTGCCAGCATTCCCAGGCATGCTGGAAGTTGTAGTTCTGCAACATCTAAAGGGCAATATGTATTCGAACGTCCTTGGGCCTTGAGGACACTGAAGTCAGGACGTTCGCATACGTCCTATGTCCAAAAAAATTTTAAATTCATTATGCTAAATAACAAGGAAAAGTGCCTAAATACACATTTGCCAACCAGGGTGTCTGCAGCTGTCCAGGCATGCTGGGACTTGTAGTTTTGTAAAAGCAGGAGACACATTTTTGGTTAAATACTAATATCTGATCATATATACTAACTTTTAAACTAGACTTAAATGCAGTTGAAGATGATGAAATAACAGTGGTCAAAATACTTACACAAATCAGCAACTTTTCCTCAGACTTTGAGAAATTGCTTCCCACCATGTTGCTGTAATATTGGGAAACTGGCAAGGCTCCAGGAAATGGTCGCGTGTTGTTCGCGCAATTGCGCATGCGCGATCGAAAAATCGCAATCGCAATATGTATTTTGGTTAAAATATCATACATATTCGATTTCAGAGTGCTGCTACAGCAGTTTTCGAAATATCTGCAATAAATTTCGCATTCGCATGTTGCGATATTTCGATAAAATATCAGGAATATTCTGAGCCAATCAGAGCGCTCCTCCAGCATATCTCGAAATTGCGCAATAAATATCGCATTCGCATGTTGCGATATTTCGATAAAATATCAGGAATATTCTGAGCCAATCAGAGCGCTCCTCCAGCATATCTCGAAATTGCGCAATAAATATCGCATTCGCATGTTGCGATATTTCGATAAAATATCACGAATATTCTGAGCCAATCAGAGCGCTCCTCCAGCATATCTCGAAATTGCGCAATAAATATCGCATTCGCATGTTGCGATATTTCGATAAAATATCACGAATATTCTGAGCCAATCAGAGCGCTCCTCCAGCATATCTCGAAATTGCGCAATAAATATCGCATTCGCATGTTGCGATATTTCGATAAAATATCACGAATATTCTAAGCCAATCAGAGCGCTCCTACCGCAGTTATTAAAAAAATCGCAATTATTTTCGCATTCGCAATAGCGAAAAATCGCATTCAATTAATTTCGATAAAATATCACGAATATTCGAATTTAGCGAATATATCTCGAATATTCGAATATATATTCGAGATATATCGCGAAATCGAATATGGCATATTCTGCTCAACACTATTATTTAGACCGGAACCGATTTACAGCGTGTTTTTATATTGTGGGAGGAAACCCACGCAGGCACAGGGAGAACATGCAAACTCCATGCAGATGCTGTCACGGGCGGGATTCGAACCAACGACTCTTTTGCTGCTAGGTCAAAGTGCTATACACTACACCACTGTGGTGAACGAACATGATTGCAGCTGAAAGCATGAGATCTATTTTTTTTTTTTTCAATACCATGCTTTCCAGCCTTATTGACCCCGCCTCTCTCCATAAAGAGGACCTGTCACACACTAGTCCTATTACAAGGGATGTTTACATTCCTTGTAATAGGAAGAAAACTGATCATTTTTTTTTTTATTTTTTTATTTCAGTGTAAAACATTATAAAACTAAATAAAAATAAATAAGAAAACCCCAAAAAAAAATTTTAAAGCGCCCCGTCGCGACGAGCTCGCGCACAGAAGCAAACGCATACGCGAGTAGCGCCCGCATATGAAAACAGTATTCAAACCACACAAGTGAGGTATCGCCGCGATCGTTAGAGTGAGAGCAATAATTCTAGCCCTAGACCTACTCTGCAACTCAAAAAATGCAACCTGTAGAATTTTTTAAACGTCGCCTATCGAGTTTTTTAAAGGGTAAAAGTTTGACGCCATGCCACGAGCGGGCGCAATTTTTAAGCGTGACATGTTGGGTATCATTTTACTCGGCGTAACATTATCTTTCACAATATAGAAAAAAATTGGGCAAAATGTATTGTTGTCTTATTTTTTAATTCAAAAAAGTGATTTTTATCCAAAAAAAGTGCGCTTGTAAGACCGCTGCGCAAATACGGTGTGACAAAAAGTATTGCAATGACTGCCATTTTATTCCCTAGGATGTCTGCTAAAAAAAAATATATAATGTTTGGGGGTTCTGATTAATTTTCTAGCCAAAAAATTGTGATTTTCACATGAAGGAGAGAAGTGCCAGAATTAACCCGGTGGGCAAGTGGTTAAAGTACTCATGGCTATAAAGAATAGAGTCATTGCTCATTAAAAAAAAGGGGGTCCCTCCAAATTAAATTACCAGGCCCTTCAGGTCTGGAATGGATATTAAGGGGAACCCCGCCGTAAAAACCCCCAAAAAAAAAGACGTGCGGTTCCCGGCAAATATCCATTCCAGACCCTTCAGGTCTGGTGTGGATTTTAAGGGGAACTCCACCCCAAATTGAAAAAAAAAATGGCGTGGAGTCCCCCTAAAAATCCACACCAGACCCTTATCCGAGCACGTTGACCTGGCCGGCCGCAGAAAAGAGGGGGGGACAGAGTGCGGCCCCCCCCCTCTCCTGAACCGCACCAGGCCACATGCCCTCAACATGGGGAGGATGTCCCCATGTTGATGGGGACAAGGGTCTCATCCCCACAACCCTTGCCCGGTGGTTGTGGGGGTATGCGGGCGGGAGGTTTATCAGAATCTGGAAGACCCCTTTAACAAAGGGGACCCCCAGATCCTGACCCCCCCCCTGTGTGAAATGGTAATGGGGTACATTGTACCTCTACCATTTCACCCCAAAAAAAATGTCAAAGTGATAAAAATGACAGTAGCCGGTTTTTGACAAATCTTTTAATAAAGTCTTCTTTTCTTCTTTCCTTCGGGGTTCTTCCGCTGCTTCTTCTCGTCCACATCTTGCCCGACGTCTTCTTCTATCTTCTCAGTCCGTCCTTCCGCCTTCTGGTCCCGCATCTTGCCCGTTGTCTTCTCCGTCCGCCTCCTCGTCCGCATCTTGGGTCTTCTGCGGTCTTCTTCTCGGTCCGCCGCCTTCTCGTCCCCTGCGTTTGAATTGTAATTGGCCGCCGTTTTCCCGCTCCTGGGACCCGCCCCCCTCTGACGCCACAAGTAAACTCCTTAGAAGGTCATGTGCGTCAGAGGGGGGCGGGGTCGCAGAGCGTCACACAGCGGGGGAATTCAATTTCAATCGCGCCGCCCGGAGAAGAAGTTCCCGCCGTGTCACACTCATGTGACCCCGCCCCCCTCTGACGCACATGACCTTCTAAGGAGTTTACTTGTGGCGTCAGAGGGGGGCGGGTCCCAGGAGCGGGAAAACGGCGGCCAATTACAATTCAAACGCAGGGGACGAGAAGGCGGCGGACCGAGAAGAAGACCGCAGAAGACCCAAGATGCGGACGAGGAGGCGGACGGAGAAGACAACGGGCAAGATGCGGGACCAGAAGGCGGAAGGACGGACTGAGAAGATAGAAGAAGACGTCGGGCAAGATGTGGACGAGAAGAAGCAGCGGAAGAACCCCGAAGGAAAGAAGAAAAGAAGACTTTATTAAAAGATTTGTCAAAAACCGGCTACTGTCATTTTTAACACTTTGACATTTTTTTGGGGTGAAATGGTAGAGGTACAATGTACCCCATTACCATTTCACACAGGGGGGGGGTCAGGATCTGGGGGTCCCCTTTGTTAAAGGGGTCTTCCAGATTCTGATAAACCTCCCGCCCGCATACCCCCACAACCACCGGGCAAGGGTTGTGGGGATGAGACCCTTGTCCCCATCAACATGGGGACATCCTCCCCATGTTGAGGGCATGTGGCCTGGTGCGGTTCAGGAGAGGGGGGGGGCCGCACTCTGTCCCCCCCTCTTTTCTGCGGCCGGCCAGGTCAACGTGCTCGGATAAGGGTCTGGTGTGGATTTTTAGGGGGACTCCACGCCATTTTTTTTTTCAATTTGGGGTGGAGTTCCCCTTAAAATCCACACCAGACCTGAAGGGTCTGGAATGGATATTTGCCGGGAACCGCACGTCTTTTTTTTTTTTGGTTTTTACGGCGGGGTTCCCCTTAATATCCATTCCAGACCTGAAGGGCCTGGTAATTTAATTTGGGGGAACCCCTACACATTTTTTTGTTTGTTTTATGAATGAATCCCTTTAGAATTGTCAGAGCCGACAATTCATTATAGCCGCGTGTGAATTTTTAAATGACTTTTTTCCTTCAGAATGTCACTTTGTGCAGGGGGAGTTCTAAGTGCGGGAAAAATGCGCTATTTCACATGCTGACATTACACCCCCCCTAGGTACGAAATTTAAAGGAATATTTCACTTTTATTGTTTCACTTTAAGAATTATTAATTTCACTGCTCCCGAAAAAACGGCCGTTTTAAAAAATAAAAAAAGCATTGATACATGTTCCCTGGGGCAGGACTGAGGTCCCCAAACACTTTTTAGGACAAAACTTGCAGATTAGCCTTTAAAATGAACACTTTTGATTTCTCCCATAGACTTCTATAGGGAGTTCGGCGCGGCTTTACATATTAGTTTCAATGCGCCGGCTGCTACGCTGGTTCATGCGCCTGATTAAGCCTCCACCCGGAGTACTAATTAATGCATGAACCAGCGCAGCGCACATAGCTTAGTAAATCAGGCCCTATGTGTTTTAATCATAATACATTCTTTGATATACTACACCATGATAGTCTTTTATATGTTACATGAATGGATATAGAACGAGACTACAGCCAAAGCATTGGGAGTGATTGCTGATAAACCTGAGAGAGGGAGTGGTTATCCATATGAACCAAAGGCAGATTTCTGGATCCATCTGGTGAGTGGCCATTTTATCCGGTGACGGTGTAGGCACTATTTGCGGTGGAAACATAGCTGGGCACCACTGCAAGAAATTATCTATTGAGGACTTTCTTAGCACATATACATTTTTTTATATTTTTTTTATATTTTTTTCGTTTATAATACATTTTTCTTGCTTTCTTGGGGCACATTTAATCTGTGGATTGTAATAGTAGCATATTTGAAATCTTTTTGGATTTATTTCACATTTTTTTGATGGATTGAGAAATTAATTTGTTATAGTTTGGCACAGGGCACTGTATTGGTATTTATTGCACACTATTTGTTGATTGTTTGCACATGAATTAATAATCATAGACACATGTACATACTTTTTGTTTTTTGAGTAACAAGTTCACAGGATCAGTCGTGGTAAAATGTTTACATAAATATAAGTTAGCGCAATACACTTCAGAAATACACAAATCTAAATCCAACCTTTGAGGTTGCACTTTTATTGCAGCAAGACTTAATAAGAATATTGATATTATCTTGGCGCCAATAACACACACAACTTTTTCTAAAGTAATTGTATACAGCTGATTTTGCAGCCATGCTGGCCTATCATGGGCCTGTTTTGTGCTTGTATCTCTGGCCACGCCTCTGATAATATCCTTATTGGATGAAACATGTCAGGCTGGCCTGATACAAGTACGCTATGAGCCACGGAATCCTTTTATGTTTTGATGCCTGTTAACCTGTTCGTTTTTGTAAGTACCATACAATAAATTGCATGTTGCTTTTATCTACGGGCTTCACTATTGCTGTTTCCTCTCTGCATTTTTGGTAACACTCTTGCTGATGAACGCAATACATACCTCTGGATCCTTATAAGTTTTGGATGCTTCTTATCCTTGATGCTGTCTGTGGATTATCGTTTCTACCTATACATCCGGTTGGAAGTGTGACTGCCATTGACCCCTGCATTATTTTGATCTTTTATGCCCATAATGATGTCTTTCTGGTAAGCAGTTTGACTGCACAGAGTGTAGTGTAGTGTTTCTATGTCTGCGCACTGAAGTCTTGGTGGAGGTCCTTTGTTTCAACTACATTGATGACCATACTCATTTGGACATTAATAATTAATAACCCCATGGGTTGGGGTACAATGTACCGATACTCATTCATATAGGGGGAGCGGAGATCGGGGGGCCCTTTTGTTAACCATTTGTTTTCTTAATTCTGTCATAAGGTAACCCTTAACTACTTTAATATACTGTATTATATACTCTGCACTGCACTATATACCCTCCACTGTATTATATATACTACACTGACTGCATTATATACTCTGAACTGTATTATATATACTATACAGACTGCAATATATATTCTGAACTGTATTATATATACTATTCGGACATCATTCCTAGGCCTGACACTGAATGTTTGACCAAGGTTGCTACCTGCCAATTGTTCTGTAACGAGACCCTTGCTCGCTCGGTTCCACTCTCCCGACAATCCTCTGCTGCTATTGAATCAGATTGCAGATCGCAACGTCTGATGGTTCGGTCATCCAAGGCTCCAGGATTCAAACTACAGCTATGTGCCATTCGAAATCCATCAGAACAAACACCAGGCAGGCTGTATGTAAGTTCAAACAGGAAACTCTCTTATTGGAAGCACACAACACACTTTTATACAGAAGTTTGAACATCCCGCCCCCAACAACCGCTTTCCTATTGGTCAATTGTAAAGTACATGGTAGTTCTTCATTAGGACCTCTTAGCCATGCAAATGAGGACTTGAAACAGGGTCAGCAGGGATTGTTCCGATAGCTTGAATAGAAGGACTGCTATGTGTAATGAGACAGAAGCCCCAGGGGGCAATCAATGTACACAAACAGCCAGACAAAGAACAATGGAGCCGTCTGGAGGGGGGGTTAGCCTTAAGACAGGGTAGAAGACCCCTCATTGTGTAACAGATTTCAAGGAGAAACACTTCCGCATTCCAAGGTCCATGACAATACTTCCCCTGGGAAACAGTCCAACAGCCACAGTGGGACCCCGAACGGGTCAACTCGAGGAAAAGTAGTCTTAAAGTTCCAGGTCTGTCTGCGGGGATAACCCATCCGCCTTCCTGTTTTGAGGCCCTGGCCCATAATCGGAAGGCAAGAGGCTCACATTCAGTCCTCTCCAAAAGCCTCTGTCGCAGCTAGGTCTGTCACATGTTCTATGTTTTTTTTTTATTATTCTTTATTTTAGTATTTTTTCCTTTCACAAAGATAATCATAATACATCTTTACAGATAAACTATCTTATACATCAATTCTACTTATTGTTACTCTTATACACTTTTTATTTTACCTTAATCACTCTTTACCATACGAAAAAACTTTTAATTTTTCCTATTCCTTTTTCCTCCTCTATCTTTTAGCCCAGGTTCACACTGGGTACGATTTCCTTCGATTTGAGATGCGATTTCACATGTGAAATCGCATCTCAAATCGGCGGCATTTGCCGCCAATTGTCGGCAATGACACTGTCTGCGGCGCTGCACCGATTTCAAAAAGTAGTTCCTGTACTACTTTTTGTGATTTCGGGCCGCGATTTACATAGACATCTGTGCAGAAACCTGGAAAATCGGGACTGCACTCGCTGAACTCGCACGGCTTCACTCCCGCAGCCCAGTGTGAACCAGGGCTAAACTTGTATTGTTTTGATTCTGTCCTTATACTATATCTTTGTTACTTAACTATCTCTCTAGCACTTTCACTACACACCCCCCTCCCCTCAATTAATAAATAAACCGGAAATACCAGTTAGGACAGTTAAACAAAAAACAAAAAACACAGTGGCCCGGATTCAGATACATTGGAGTATCTATCGGAGGGGCGTAACGTATCTCAGATACGTTACGCCGCCGTAAATTAGCAAGTTCCGTATTCAGAAAGAACTTGCGCCCTAAGTTACGGCGGCGTAACGTATGTGGTCCGGCGTAAGCCTGCCTAATTCAAATGTGGATGATGTGGGAGTGTTTTATTCAAATTCACCGTGACCCCACGTATTTGACGTATTTTACGAACGGCGCATGCGCCGTTCGTGAAAGAATCCCAGTGCGCATGCTCAAAATTCCGCCGCAAACCGTTAATGCTTTAGACGTGAACGTAACTTACGTACAGCCCTATTCGCGAACGACTTACACAAACAACGTAAAATTTTCAAAATTCAACGCAGGAACGACGGCCATGCTTAACATAGGATACCCCTCATATAGCAGGGGTAACTTTACGCCGGAAAAGCCTAACGTAAACGACGTAAAAAAATGCGCCGGGCGGACGTACGTTTGTGAATCAGCGTATCTACATCATTTGCATATTCCTCGCGTAAATATACAGAAGCGCCACCTAGCGGCCAGCGTAAATATGCAGCCTAAGATGCGACGGTGTAAGACACTTATGCCGGGCGGATCTTAGGGAAATCTATGCGTAACTGATTCTATGAATCAGTCGCATAGTTACGACCCTGCAACTCAGAGTTACGACGGCGTATCCGGAGATACGCTGTCGTAACTCGTTTCTGAATCCGAGCCAGTATTTATAAACAGGAAAAAAAATCCTCCCTCCGCCCTCTCTCCTCCTCTTACCCAACCAGCTCCTTGAATGCGACATAGGGAGCCAAGATCTGTCGGTACTTGTCTTCCTGCTCTTTCATACTCATAGTGAGATTTTCCATTAGTTGGACTTCTGATATTTTTGCCATCCATTGTGCTTTAATTGGAGAGACATTGATTTTCCAGAGAGCTGGGATCCAACAGTACCAGGAGACAAGATTCTCCTTCGTCTGCGGCCTCTAGAGCGTCATCCCATATTTTGAGCAGCGCCATTTCTGTTTCGTGACCCGGACGGAAACCTGATCGAGTAATTTATGGGTGACTAAATGATGTTGCAGCTGTTGTACAACTTATTTCTCCATTACCTTGGAGAAGACATTTAGGCCTGTTATGGGTCTACGGTTGTTTGGATCTTTGTACCTTGTTTCAGCGAGGTGGGCACCATGCCCTCCTTGAATGATTGATTTATAAGCTGCGTGATAGCTGGTGCCAATATATCGGCACATTCTTTCAGCAGTTTAGTGGGGATGATGTCATTGGGTGCTGTGCTGATGATGTTTTTAGTGGCATCGATGGAAATGGGTTTTAGAGTGAGTTTTGATGATTGAGGCGGATTTATGTGGGTATTAGGTTTGTGATTTGGGGAGGGGTTAGTGACATTTCAATTTTGCTGAATACTTTCACAGATTTTTTCAGTTTTATTAATAAAATAATCCGATAATTTTTTGCAAAATTTTTGTGAATCAGAATTAGGGGCCTCTAAACAAGCAGGATTCATAGTCTGAGTGACCAGCTTGAAGAGTTCGCGGGGGCGGTTTTTGGCATTTGCGATAATGTTGGGAAAATTATTTTTTTTGGCCATAAAGATTTCTTTGTGGTATTTTTTGGTTATTATCTTATAAATGGTGTGGTTTTCCTCTGAAGAGCTTCTTTTCCACGCAGATTCTGCTCTTCTACGCTCTTGCTTTAGCAACGACAGCTGGTCATTAAACCAGCTGGAGTTGTTTTTCCGGATGCAAGTTTTGCATTTTGGTGCTACTAAGTCAGCTGGCTGTAGTAGTGCCTTGTTGATGGCGTAAAGTGTTTCTGTGGCTGTTTGCTGTTGTTGGATTGTTTTTATCTTGTTCCCTAGTGCTGTTTTGAAGAGTTCCGAGTGGAGCTTCTTCTGAGATCTAGTCCAGTGAGTTGTCACTGGTTTTATCGTTTTTTTTTTGGGGGGGGGGGGGCGTTTTTGGTAATTGTGAATTTAATGGCATGGTGATCAGTCCATGGTTGCGGCTCATTTTCCAGGACGTCGATTTCCAAATCTTGTTTGAAAATGAGATCGAGCGTATGACCTGAGGCATGAGTGGGCCTGTGTATTAGTTGCTGCAGACCTAATCCTTCCAGATGGTCAATGCAGGCGTCGGTGACGGGGTCCAGTGAGTTGGCCCAGAGGTTGAAATCCCCAAGCACCAAGAGGTGTTTGATGTTTAGGGTATAGGTGGAGATGAACTCCGTCAACGACGTGAGAAGGTGGGTTTTTGGACCTGGTGGTCTATAGCAAAGTAGAATATGGACCGTGTCTTGGGGATTTGTTTGCAATTGCAGAGTGAGGGTTTCCATGAATGGAAGCGAGTATTGAAGGACTGGTTTGGTGATCGAGAGGTGAATCTTGTGGATCACCGCCAGGCCCCCCCCCCATCTTTGCCCCTCTCTGTGAGCCAGCTTTCTGTGATAAAGAGGCAGTCTAAGTCGTGTTGAAGGATGAAATCATGGATTTCTTGTCGGTGTTTTACTGCCGATCTTGTGTTGACCAAAGCGCATGATATGCGCTTAGGCTGGGGTGGATGCGTGTCGTTTTTGACTGTCGATCGATTTTTAACAGTTGCTCATTAGTGTTGCTCACGAATATTCGCATTGCGAATATTCGACTCGAATATAGCATATTCGAGAAATCGCGCTATATTTCGAAATTCGCGGTGAATATTCGCAATTCCGAATATTCGATTTTTTACAATTTTTTTTTTGAATCAGATCACATCCTAGATATCTCCATCGACGTCTAAAAGCATTGCTGGTATCATTAGAGACCCTGGGCCGAGTAGCTGAAGCGTTCATTGAATTTTCCAGAAAGATCGCAATGCGATTATTCGGCAAACGCAATATCGCGCGATTATTTTCCTCGCCCCGATCTTCCGCATCAGAGCGATTTTTACAGTTTCATTTTTAAAACAGATCACATCCTAGTGATCTCCATAGACGTCTGAAAGCATTGCTGGTATGATTAGAGCCATTGGGCCGAGTAGCTGAAGCGATCATTTTATATTGCCGAATATTCGCAATGCGAATATTCGGCAATAGGAATATTGCGCGATTATTTGCTCCGCCCTTTTGCATCAGAGCCAATCAGAGTTCTCCTTCCACACTCGTCACAGGTTAGCAACCAATAGGAACCTGCCTGCATGGACATTATATAAGCTCACTCCCAGCACCATTTCATTGCAGATTCAGAAGCTTGCTATAGAGTGTGGAGGCTGTTTCTGTGTTCCTGGTTTCCTGGTTTCCTGTGTCTTTGTTCTTGATTGATTTAGATCATCACCAGCATTGCTATTTAGTGATTCCAGTGGATCTTTTCCAGTATATCAACTGCTTTTTTCAAAGCAATAGACCCAAGAGCTTTTTTCAAAGCTACGTTTTGTGCTGTTTTGTGCTGTTTTTTTCATTTGTGTTACTGTTTGATCCTGCAATCCTCCCTGTTCAGTTATATTTGCAAGAGATTTCAGAACACATATTGATCTGAGCTTTATAAAAGAGCTTTTCTAAAAGCTAAGTTTTGTTCATCTTGTGTTACTGTCAGATCTTGCAGGTTCACTGTTCAGTGATATTTGATAGGCATCTCAGTTCAAATTTTGTTTAGTTTTCCCTAAAGAGCTTTTATAAAAGCTAAGTTTTGTGTTCAGTTTAGTTAAATTTTGTGTAGTAAGTGTACACACTGTTAGTGTACATTTATTTCATCTAGCTTAGCTTAGTGTGTGTTTAGTGTCTGTGTTTTGTGTTTAAAAAAAAAAAAAAAAAAAAAGTTAGTGTTTGTTTAGTGCTTTTTTTTTTTTTCTTTAATTTTGTAGTCCTTGTCTGGTGTACTACTTTTCTTATAGTTTAGTAGCTGTCTGTGTACGTCTTTGTCTGCGTGCCTGTCTTGTAAAAAAAACACAAAAACACATTTTGTTCACATTTTCCCCCCCAATAAAGTTTAACCCCCCCACACACATATCAGCAATTATGAGCGGCATCCGTGGCCGTGGCAGTAGGGGTAGGGGAGTTACTCCCAGTGCTGGATCGCTGCCAGCACGGGGTACCTCTCGTGCCCCTACTAGTGGTAGAGGATCGGGTGCAAGGGGAGTACGCCTGATCCGGGAGTTCTTCCCATCGGGCAGCCGCCCGATATTGCCATCTCAGGCTCAAGTAGTGGTGGACTACATGGGGCACAGCAGTGCCACTGAGTCGTCGGTCCCGACTCACAGTAGTACCACCATTACACCGTTGCCTGTACTACCCCCCCCCAGCCCCCAAGAGTCCAGCATCTTACTGTTCGACAGCGACAGTGATAGGGATCTCTTGGGGGAGGCCATGCATCAGGCAGACCTCCAGCTCTGTCCTGATGGTCAGGACCTTTTTGAAGGGATGGATGAGGAGGATGGGATACCTGCTGGCAGTATCCCAGAGACATCCCTTCAAACTGGTGCTGCTGTTTTGGTGCAGGAAACAGCAGCACCTAGTCAGACCCAGGCGTGGGTGAGGGGACAGCGGAGCCAGGCTAGAGGCTCCATGTCACGTGGTTCCCTCAGACCAACACATCTCAGCCCTTGGTCTGACATCTCTGGGGGCGAAGAGGGTGACCCATCATGGTTGCCATCTGACGCGTCGGCTCACTACGTCAGTGACGACGGGGAAGGTAGGCACCCTGGTGAAACGGTGCGCCAGGTCACCACCAGGGAGACCATCGTCAGGGTCTCCACTGGTGATGGCAGCAGGAGGTGTCAGGAGGAGGAGCAGCAGCAGCAGCAGCAGCAGCAGGCAGCTCCACCTGTGCGCACCGAATCCCAGCAGGTGCAAGTAAGCGTCACCCCATCTGACAGGAGGGCGGTGCTGAAGTCACCTGTCTGGAATTTCTTTACCCTGGTGGCAGACAACCCTACCGTGGCCATCTGCCGGATTTGTAAAGTGAGGGTGAAGAGAGGGAAGTGTTTGGCTCGGGTGGGTACCACAGCCCTGAACCAGCACCTCAGGATAAACCACTGGGCGTTGTATGAGGAGATGAAGCGTGGTGGTGGTAGCAGCGCCACCACCACAAGTGAGCAGGGTACAGCAGCCCCTGCCACATCTTCATCTGTTTCCAGCAGGTCATGCCCCCCCGCTCCCTCTAGTAGAGGTACTGGTACCGGCAGCCAGACCTCTACTTCCACAGCACCCTCCACGTCTGTGTCCCGCACTGCCGTCCGGCGCCAGGCGTCGATTTCAGACGCCTTTGACCGCACCACTCCCTTCCCCCCTGGAGACCGACGTGTGCGTTCCCTCAATGGGCTCCTGGCAAGGGTTATTGCCCAACATCTGCTGCCCTTCAACATAGTTGACAGCAACCCCTTCAGGCAGATGTTGGAGCAGGCCCAACCCCAATGGCGTGTCCCCAGCCGCCATTTCTTTGCCAGGACTGGTGTCCCTGCCCTACACCAGCACATTGTTCAGAATGTAACCCTGTCGCTGGATCACGCTGTCAGCGACAGGGTTCATCTGACAATGGATGGCTGGACCAGCAGGCATGGGCAGGGACGCTACATCAGCTTCACGGCCCATTGGGTTTCCCTCCGAGGCGTCGGTGAGGGATCGTCGGCAACCGATCTTGTGGTGCCGCCCCGGGGTGTCCAGGGGAGAACTGCTGGTCTCCCTCAAGCCACTGTCTCCGCAGCTGCTGAGCCTCCCAGCAAGCGCCCCCGTAGCTACTCAAGTGTGGGGCACGTGCGCTGTCAGGCCGTGCTCCAGCTTGTTAGTTTAGGGGACCGGAGACACACTGCAGAAGAAGTGCTGAAAGCACTTCAAGCTCAGGTCCAGAAGTGGCTGACACCCCGAAGGCTCCAGCCAGGTATGGTTGTCTGCGATAACGGCAGCAACCTACTCGCCGCCCTCCATGCTGGCAGTCTGACGCACGTGCCCTGTCTGGCACATGTCCTCAACCTGGTGGTGCAGAAGTTCCTGCGCACTTATCCAGGGTTGAGTGACATTGTGGCAAAGGCGCGTAGGATTGCCAGCCACTTCAGGCGCTCCCCAACCGCTACCGCGTCCCTGTCCAAATTGCAGCGGAAGTACAATCTGCCCCTTCACAGGCTGATTGTGGACAGTGTGACGCGGTGGAACTCCACCCTCCACATGCTGAAGAGGTTGTGGGAGCAGCAAAGGGCGGTGAGGGAGTACCTGATGGAACTAGGCACTCAGAGGGCTTCACCACAACTCCCTTTCATCGCCTGTGCGCAGTGGGGGCAGATAAACCAGGTCTGCCAAGTGTTGTCCTCCTTCGAGCAGGCGACCAAGATGGTCAGCAGTGAGCAAATTGGCCTCAATAGCGTGCTGCCAATACTGTTCATGCTGGAGAGGACACTAGATCGCCTGCTCGAGGCTGGGGAGAGTGCCTTGGTGGAGCAGGAGGAGTCAGCAATGCTCCACCGAGACCAGGGCCAGGACCAGGAGGAGGAGGAGGAGGAGGAGGATGATGATGAAGAGGAGGAGGAGGTGGTTGCTGGTGTCGTCCCGGAGTCAGGGCCTGGTCAGGAGGGAGAGCCGGTGTTGGGGGCACCGATAGTCCGGGGGTTGGGCATGTCTGAGTTTGACCAGCAGCGCCTCAGGGAAGAAGAGTCGCACCTCATTCACCTGGCCAGCATTGAGGAGTCACAGCGGGCTGTGCTCTTCCCCATGGCTGCCCACATGCTCAGATGCCTCAGGAGGGACCCCCGGGTTAAGACCATCAAGACGAGGGATGATTTCTGGATGGCCACCCTTTTGGATCCCAGGTGCAAGGGGAAACTGGAGCAGTTCATCCCAGCCAGCCGGAGGCAGCACCGGATGGAGGAACTGCAGGCAGCCATTGTCAGACGGTTGGAGCAGGCAACTCCCCGGCCTCCAGTTGTCCCCCCTCATCTCACCCAGCAGGTGGCTGCACCCAGCTGCAGCCGAGCAGGGGACCTAATGGAAGAGATGAGGATGTTCTTCCAAACCGAGCGACCCAGTACCACCACCAGCAGCAGCAGCAGCAGTCACCACCAGCGGCTGGCCCACATGGTGGCAGACTACATGGCGTCCGTCGGTGCTTCTGACAGTATGAGCACCGACGACCCCATGGAGTACTGGGTTGCCAGATTGGACACCTGCCGCGAGCTCGCTCAGTATGCGCTG
Organism: Rana temporaria; assembly: GCF_905171775.1. Lineage (NCBI taxonomy): Eukaryota > Metazoa > Chordata > Amphibia > Anura > Ranidae > Rana > Rana temporaria. Next base: position 322,717,134 of record NC_053491.1, read on the forward strand.
GAGTTATTGTCTTGCCCCCCCTCCAGCGTACTATCTGAGCGGACATTCAGCGCGGCAGGTGGGGTGGTCACGGACAAGAGGACCCGTCTGTCCACAGAGTCCGTGGACAGACTCACATTCATAAAGATGAATGAGTCCTGGATCGGCGGTGACTTTCTGGCACCCGTCGTCGGTTCAGGGCGCTGAAGGGTCCCTTGCCATGCATTCCCTGATGAAGCCCCGGACCTGATGTATTTACAGTGCTGAATATAACTATTTCAACATCAGAGAAAATCAATGTTAATATTTGGTACAGTAGGCTTTCTTTGCAATTACAGCGGTCAAACATTTCTTGTAGTTTTACACCAGCTTTGCACACACTGGAGGAGGGATTTTGGCCCACTCCTCCACACAGATCTTCTCTACATCAGTCATGTTTCTGGGCTATCGCTGAGAAACACGGAGTTTGAGCTCCCTCCAAAGATTCTCTATTGGGTTTAGGTCTGGAGACTGGCTAGGCCACGCCAGAACCTTGATATGCTCCTTACAGAGCCAATCCTTGGTTATCCTGGCTGTGTGCTTTGGGTCATTCTCATGTTGGAAGACCCAGCCTCGACCCATCTTCAAAGCTCTAACTCAGGGAAGGAGGTTGTTGCCCAAAATCTTGCAATACATGGCCCCGGTCATCCTCTCCTTAATACAGTGCAGTCACCCTGTCCCATGTGCAGAAAAACACCACCAAAGCATGATGCTACCACCCCCATGCTTCACATTAGGGATGGCGTTCTTGGCATGGTACTCATCATTATTCTTCCTCCGAACACGGTTAGTGAAATTATGATCAAAAAATTATATTATAGTCTCATCTGACCACATGATTTTCTCCCATGACTCCTTTGGATCAGTCAAGACAATTATGTCAGCAGTTATTTCACACCCTATATACTCTTATTAAGACTGCTGTACATCATGGCAACTCCTGCCCATGTGATATGACTCTGTATCAACTACTACTGTTAATACTACTACTGCTGCTTCTGCTGCTGCTGCTGCCCAGTCAAGACACCTATGTCAGCAGTTATTTGACACTCTATATACTCCTATTCCTACTGCTGTTCATCATGGCACCTCCTGCCCATGTGATATGACTCTGTATCAACTACTACTGTTAATACTACTGCTGCTTCTGCTGCTGCTGCCCAGTCAATACACCTATGTCAGCAGTTATTTGACACTCTATATACTCCTATTCCTACTGCTGTTCATGATGGCACCTCCTGCCCATGTGATATGACTCTGTATCAACTACTACTGTTAATACTACTGCTGCTTCTGCTGCTGCTGCCCAGTCAAGACACCTATGTCAGCAGTTATTTGACACTCTATATACTCCTATTCCTACTGCTGTTCATGATGGCACCTCCTGCCCATGTGATATGACTCTGTATCAACTACTACTGTTAATACTACTGCTGCTTCTGCTGCTGCTGCCCAGTCAAGACACCTATGTCAGCAGTTATTTGACACTCTATATACTCCTATTCCTACTGCTGTTCATCATGGCACCTCCTGCCCATGTGATATGACTCTGTATCAACTACTACTGTTAATACTACTGCTGCTTCTGCTGCTGCTGCCCAGTCAATACACCTATGTCAGCAGTTATTTGACACTCTATATACTCCTATTCCTACTGCTGTTCATGATGGCACCTCCTGCCCATGTGATATGACTCTGTATCAACTACTACTGTTAATACTACTGCTGCTTCTGCTGCTGCTGCCCAGTCAAGACACCTATGTCAGCAGTTATTTGACACTCTATATACTCCTATTCCTACTGCTGTTCATCATGGCACCTCCTGCCCATGTGATATGACTCTGTATCAACTACTACTGTTAATACTACTGCTGCTTCTGCTGCTGCTGCCCAGTCAAGACACCTATGTCAGCAGTTATTTGACACTCTATATACTCCTATTCCTACTGCTGTTCATGATGGCACCTCCTGCCCATGTGATATGACTCTGTATCAACTACTACTGTTAATACTACTGCTGCTTCTGCTGCTGCTGCCCAGTCAAGACACCTATGTCAGCAGTTATTTGACACTCTATATACTCCTATTCCTACTGCTGTTCATCATGGCACCTCCTGCCCATGTGATATGACTCTGTATCAACTACTACTGTTAATACTACTGCTGCTTCTGCTGCTGCTGCCCAGTCAATACACCTATGTCAGCAGTTATTTGACACTCTATATACTCCTATTCCTACTGCTGTTCATGATGGCACCTCCTGCCCATGTGATATGACTCTGTATCAACTACTACTGTTAATACTACTGCTGCTTCTGCTGCTGCTGCCCAGTCAAGACACCTATGTCAGCAGTTATTTGACACTCTATATACTCCTATTCCTACTGCTGTTCATGATGGCACCTCCTGCCCATGTGATATGACTCTGTATCAACTACTACTGTTAATACTACTGCTGCTTCTGCTGCTGCTGCCCAGTCAAGACACCTATGTCAGCAGTTATTTGACACTCTATATACTCCTATTCCTACTGCTGTTCATCATGGCACCTCCTGCCCATGTGATATGACTCTGTATCAACTACTACTGTTAATACTACTGCTGCTGCTTCTGCTGCTGCTGCTGCCCAGTCAAGACACCTATGTCAGCAGTTATTTGACACTCTATATACTCCTATTCCTACTGCTGTTCATGATGGCACCTCCTGCCCATGTGATATGACTCTGTATCAACTACTACTGTTAATACTACTGCTGCTTCTGCTGCTGCTGCCCAGTCAAGACACCTATGTCAGCAGTTATTTGACACTCTATATACTCCTATTCCTACTGCTGTTCATGATGGCACCTCCTGCCCATGTGATATGACTCTGTATCAACTACTACTGTTAATACTACTGCTGCTTCTGCTGCTGCTGCCCAGTCAATACACCTATGTCAGCAGTTATTTGACACTCTATATACTCCTATTCCTACTGCTGTTCATGATGGCACCTCCTGCCCATGTGATATGACTCTGTATCAACTACTACTGTTAATACTACTACTGCTGCTTCTGCTGCCCAGTCAAGACACCTATGTCAGCAGTTATTTCACACCCTATATACTCTTATTAAGACTGCTGTTCATCATGGCACCTCTTGCCCGAGTGATTTGACACTGTATTGTCAATGTCTACTACTACTATTACAGCTCAGTCAAGACACCTGTGTCCCAATTTTTTGGTACACTATTGACTACTATGACCACTACTGATGCTGTAAAGTATTCCCCAAGTGTTTTTATGCTATGTATTACTATTACCACTACTGCTTGTAAATCATGCCTGTGTGATACTTAGTGGGAATGCTTTAATAAGCATTCCTAGTATGGATACCCGTAAATGTATTAATCTTAATTAGTGTGAATGCTTTAATAAACATTTCCAGTATTGATATCCGTAAATTTAGTAATCTTATTATTCCTTAAGTTTTTTGGTTCTGCGTAACTTCGGCATACTTTCAACTATTGAGACCATTCAACTGTAAAAATGTTCGTCTCGTTCAGCTAATGATGGGACTTCTTCAAGTTTTTTTCTACTTTTTACACTTTTATAAATTTTAAGCTTTTAGACCCTTTTTTTAAACATTGAAGTCAATGAGAACATCCTTTTCCCCTTTGAATTCACATGCCATGCCAAAAGTTTCAGCTACTTCATACTTTCACTTACAGACACTGAAAAAACTTTAAAGCGGTCACAAAATATTTAGCTATCCGGCTATGACTTTTCAAATCGTTATCGTTTACAATTTTTTGGTGAAAACGCAATTTACGTTTTGCGAATTTTTCACAAAAATGCAATAGGTTATAATGTAATCCTATGGAGGGGATTTAGAGTCTGTCAGGTGACCTTAACATTGGAGATCTTTGTAATTAAAAATATCTTTACAAAAAGGGGAAACAAATTGGTCTCACGCCCACAAGATCTACTTTTCATACACAATTTTTAGATCAAAACGTAGCTATGCTTGTCTGGTTTATGGCAATGTGACCAATTCTGCGATACGTATTTTAGTTTTAATTATTGGAGCAACAGCCAGAAATTATGTCTCATAGACTCTCATGTGAAATTATCTAAAAAATGTTGCTGCAGAACTCACAAAGACGCTCTTTTCTAAATCGCAGAAATGGCCACATTTTTAAGTTTATCTACATAAATTTCATATCGATGCGTTTACAAGGGCCGTGTATTTCAAACGGTGTAGTCGTTGTATCAATTGCATGTACGTTTGAGGATTTATTAAGCTTTGTTTGGAGGCTTAAATCATGTATTAGATCTTTGAATTAAAAGCGTTTGTAATGTTATTTCTTTCCATAAATAACTTTCCTGACCTCAGTGCAATATTCCTCCTCACTGACCTGGGGGGGAGGGGAAACCTATTGAGGGGGGAGGGGCGACCAGGAAGTCAGCATACTCTATACTTTGCAGATAGAGAAAGAAGCTGTGTGTCCTAAAGATAGTGTAGTGGTTATGGTGAATGTCTTTGGCAAGGGGCTCACCAATTAAGCTATTCAGCATTCCCACTCGCATTTTCCTCAGGAAATGCATTGTCTAGTTATATTATATTTTAATACTCCTGCTGCTGCCTCCATGCTGAGTAAAGCTTCATGAGCTTTCTGGCACAGCGGATCCACCAACAGCCTCCGCTACAAGCTACCAGACCGGACTACCAGACCGGATCTAAACAGCAAGTGTAACTATAACAATGAACCTTATGTTAAACCCTGTTTTGCGGCATTTATACTGCAACCATTGGGCTGACTGCAAGAGCTCATCTGCATTCTCTCTCTTTCTTGCTCTCCCTCTCTCTCTCTTTGTATATATATATATATATATTGTTGCTTTTGTTATGTTCATTTTTCAACAGTTTATTTTGTGTTCGTCGTGTCTGTGTCGTGTGCTTTAGTTTGTCCTAGGTTAATGTTAAATAAAATAATAGTATAAAATGTTTTTGCTTATTATGAAGTTAAATGTGTTGATGTTGATTTGTTTGATGTGAAGTTAGATGTGTTGAAAAACCTACAACTCTATCTCAAAAAGAAATGAAACATTTCCAAAAAATAAGTTTTTTTAATACAAAAATAAATTTAAATATAGCTCTCAATCCGTTTTTGAATGCGGTGCATTTCCGCAATCTGACCCGATAGCTGCTGCTCTAGCAGAGCATTTTGTTGGTTGAGGTAGCTCATCTTACGCTGGTTCTGAAGGATCTTCTGGTGCGTCTTTTCAATGAGTATATTTTGCCTCTTCAGATCTCTTGATGCTTTTAGGATATAATAAAAAAACATTTGGATTTCAAATAACGTTACCAAATAAATAAATATTTTTTTTTGCTTATTAATCAATCATTATCATGTGTATACACTTGTTATGTGTCTAACACATCCCGGGAGTGCAGAATTATTAGGCAAATGAGTATTTGGACCACATCATCCTCTTTATGCATGTTGTCTTACTCCAAGCTGTATAGGCTCGAAAGCCTACTACAGATTAGGCATATTAGGTAATGTACATCTCTGTAATGAGAAGGTGTGTGGTCTAATGACATCAACACTCTATATCAGGTGTGCATAATTATTAGTCAATTTCCTTTTCTTTGGCAAAATTGGCCAAAAGAAGGATTTGACAGACTCTGAAAAGTCCAAAATAGAGAGATATCTAGCAGAGGGATGCAGCACTCTTAAAGTTGCAAAGCTTCTGAAGCGTGATCATCAAACAAAAGAAGCGTGTGGAAAAACAAAGGTGCAAAATAACTGCCCATGAACTGAGAAAAGTTAAGCGTGCAGCTGCCAAGATGCCACTTGCCACAAGATTGGCCATATTTCAGAGCTGCAACATCACTGGGGTGCCCAAAAGCACAAGGTGTGCAATACCCAGAGACATGGCCAAGGTAAGAAAGGCTGAAAGACGATGACCACTGAACAAGACACACAAGCTGCAACGTCAAGACTGTGCCAATAAATATCTCAAGAAAGATTTTTCTAAGGTTTTATGGACTGCTGAAATGAGAGTGAGTCTTGATGGGCCAGATGGAAGAGCCCGTGGCTGGATTGGTAAAGGGCAGGGAGCTCCAGTCCGACTCAGACGCCAGCAAGGTGGTGGTGGAGTACTGGTTTGGGCTGGTATCATCAAAGATGAGCTTGTGGGGCCTTTTCGGATTGAGGATGGAGTCAAGCTCAACTCCCAGTCCTACTGCCAGATTATGGAAGAGACCTTCTTCAAGCAGTGGTACAGGAAAAAGTCACCATCCTTCAAGAAAAACATGATTTTCATGCAGGACAATGCTCCATCACACGTGTCAAAGTACTCCACAGCGTGGCTGGCAAGAAAGGGTATTAAATAAAAAAAAGTAATGACATGGCCTCCTTGTTCACCTGATCTGAACCCCATTGAGAACCTGTGGTCCATCATCAAATGTGGGATTTACAAGGAGGGAAAACAGTACACCTCTCTGAACAGTGTCTGGCAGGCTGTGGTTGCTGCTGCACGCAATGTTGATGGTGAACAGATCAAAACACTGACAGAATCCATGGATGTCAGGCTTTTGAGTGTCCTTGCAAAGAAAGGTGGCTATATTGGTCACTGATTTGTTTTTGTTTTGTTTTTAAATGTCAGAAATGTGTATTTGTGAATGTTGAGATGTTATATTGGTTTCACTGTTAAAAATAAATCATTGAAATGGCTATCTATTTATTTTTTGGTTAAGTTGCCTAATAATTCTGCACAGTAATAGTAGTCACCTGCACACACAGATATCCCCCGAAAATAACTAACACTAAAAACAAACTAAAAACTACTTCCAAAAAAATTCAGCTTTGATATTAATGAGTTTTTGGGGTTCATTGAGAACATGGTTGTTGTTCAATAATAAAATGAATCCTCAAAAAATACAACTTGCCTAATAATTATGCACTACCTGTATACTTCTAGCATCAATACCATATTATGGTTATACAATCTGACAGGTGCGCTTTATATGTTGTCCATTTTTATATCTACATTTTGTTGTTGAAATGTTATTAATCATTGTGCACATATTTACCTTCCTGAATGAGGCTCACAGGACCGCTCTCTTCCTCCTGCTCTTCTGCTTGAGAAGTTGGGGTGGTGGGGGGGGGGAAGCTCCTCAGCTTGCTCCTCAACAGGAGCTGGGGTTGGGGAGTGGGAGGGCCCTGGCTGCTCCTCCTCATCCATGTCCTCCTCTGCCGCATCCTCCTCTGCCGCATCCTCCTCCTCCTCCTCATCGGCCTGGCGCCTTCTGCGCTTGGCGCGGACAACTGGCATTGGAGCTCCTATAATAACACAATGTTCATATATTATAAAAATGTTTTCTAATGACGTATGCAAATTCTGTGTACTGTGCTGTATTGTATATGAATACAAATTGATTTATATAGACAGTTAACCAATGGGACAATGTTATATTAAAGGGTCTTGTGGGCACTACAGGGGACTGAGCGTGAGCTGGGATGCAACCATGTTAAAATGAGCTGTTTTTGTCTCCTTTGTTTTGTTCAGACCATCTCATGTTAAAAAAAGGGCCTGATGGAGCACACGGGATTACTATAACAACCCCACTCCTAACACAGGAATTTAGTGGTAATCTATATATATAAAACTCAACGTGTGTGTGTGCATAAATGTATGTATGTATGTATGTATGTATGTATGTTCCAGCATCACGTACAAACGGCTAAAGATATTTATATGAAACTTGGCACACAGGTTACTTATATGTCAGCCACAAACATAGGATAGGTGGTTTAAACCTTACCCACCCCCACTTGCCATGGTCGGGGTTTTTCTTTAAAGTCCCATGCAAAGCAATGGGAAAATTATGTTCCCACATAACTTCTGTGTTCCTGTCTGCTGCCCCATGTCTTTTTTCAACAGTACTATGAATACCTTGGCCGGTGGTGATATATGTTAGCACAACATGGCATCTTGGTTAACAACATCTGACCTTACATGAATTACATATGACCTTACATAACTGTCACCAAAGGAGCTGCGGTGGCTCCACGCGATTGCCACTGCACTGACAACTGATTCACCTCTGCAGCTAGGGGTTCGGATCCCGCTCTCGGCTACCTGTGAATTGAGTTTGGTGGTCTCAGCCCCGCCACTGGTGGGTGTGCTATGCGAGGTTGGGTTGGGAGGACCCCCTCACACCCGCCATTGCCAACCGGGGCATGGAGAAAGGTGGCAGATTGCCTCTGGGGGAGGCCTCCCAACTCCTGCAGGCCGGCTCCTCTCTCTTTCGAGTTCACGCACAAAATACACTTTTTTAAAAAAAAACATAACTGTCAACAATAACTTACCTGGATGATATTTAGCCCGAAGACGTCTGACATTACCCATTTGGCGCCTCTTGAGGTCAGACCACTTCTTAACAATGGCCTTGTGGTCATGTTGGCCGCCAAAGTCAGCGATTAGGGCGCTGACCACAGCCCTTTTCTGTGGCTGCCGCCGCAGGTCATCATATCCTGTTTCCAGGAACTTCTGCAAGATGAAGAACAAAGTATATTGTAATACTTCTGTTGACAGCCTTATGGATATATGACGTAAATGTATGCTATTCAACAATTGGAAGCATTCTCGCCTTATTAATCAATGACAGGGGTAACATGAAAGATTTTATATCCTGCCATTTCGGTCGCCACCTTTTTTGCATAAATATAGCAGCCATTATCATTTGCATAATTATGAATATATTATTAACAACACAGGATACACGTATAGGGGAGATATGCGTTGCTAACTCTTTTCCCTGTCAGGAGCCTAACGCCCCGGGGGGTCAGAGACGGGACCTTTTTCGGAGGACCACTGACGTATGTACCAGTCGCAGTTTTTTGTGATGTCACTCTTTAGGTGTGTGCACATTTTTCACTGCATCCGGGTGGAGTTTTTGGGTTGTGTTTTGCACGCCACAGGCTTTTCAACAGGAAAAAAACAGCTGGAGGCAGAATGGTTGCAAAACACTACGTGTTTGTTACTTAACTCTGGGTTTCAAGACCAGTCCACCTCCAGCTGTTGCAAAACTACTACTCCCATCAGCCACGGTCTGTCAGTGCATGCTAAGAATTTTACTTTTGCTGCATTTAGGGTGCCACAGTTTAGAGACCCGTGCATAAAGGCCTGAAAAATGGGGGCCTGCAGAACTTACAATACTAGAAGTGCCAGCATTCCCAGGCATGCTGGAAGTTGTAGTTCTGCAACATCTAAAGGGCAATATGTATTCGAACGTCCTTGGGCCTTGAGGACACTGAAGTCAGGACGTTCGCATACGTCCTATGTCCAAAAAATTTTTAAATTCATTATGCTAAATAACAAGGAAAAGTGCCAATATACACATTTGCCAACCAGGGTGTCTGCAGCTGTCCAGGCATGCTGGGACTTGTAGTTTTGTAAAAGCAGGAGACACATTTTTTGTGAAATACTAATATATGATCATATATACTAACTTTTAAACTAGACTTAAATGCTGGGCTGGGCTGGGACTTGTAGTTTTGTAAAAGCAGGAGACACATTTTTGGTTAAATACTAATATCTGATCATATATACTAACTTTTAAACTAGACTTAAATGCAGTTGAAGATGATGAAATAACAGTGGTCAAAATACTTACACAAATCAGCAACTTTTCCTCAGACTTAGTGAAATTGCTTCCAACCATGTTGCTGTGTGATTGCGCTGCGATCATAAGTTGGAAACTGGCAAGGCTCCAGGAAATGGTCGCGTGTTGTTCGCGTGTTGATTGCGCTGCTTGGACCGAGATGGGTCCATATGGCTTCGGCTGTATGGACCACAGTAACTCTTTTCCCTGTCAGGAGCCTAGGAGCCTAACGCCCCGGGGGGTCAGAGACGGGACCTTTTCGGAGGACCACTGACGTATGCAACCGTCGCAGTTTTTTGTGATGTCACTCTTTAGGTGTGTGCAAATTTTTCCTTGCACCGGGTGGAGTTTTTGGGTTGTGTTTTGCACGCCACAGGCTTTTCAACAGAAAATAACCAGCTGGAGGCAGAATGGTTGCAAAACACTACGGGTTTGTTACCTAACTCTGGGTTTCAAGACCAGTCCACCTCCAGCTGTTGCAAAACTACTACTCCCATCAGCCACGGTCTTTCAGTGCATGCTAAGAATTTTACTTTTGCTGCATCTAGGGTGCCACAGTTTAGAGACCCGTGCATAAAGGCCTGAAAAATGTGGGCCTGCAGAACTTACAATACTAGAAGTGCCAGCATTCCCAGGCATGCTGGAAGTTGTAGTTCTGCAACATCTAAAGGGCAATATGTATTCGAACGTCCTTGGGCCTTGAGGACACTGAAGTCAGGACGTTCGCATACGTCCTATGTCCAAAAAAATTTTAAATTCATTATGCTAAATAACAAGGAAAAGTGCCTAAATACACATTTGCCAACCAGGGTGTCTGCAGCTGTCCAGGCATGCTGGGACTTGTAGTTTTGTAAAAGCAGGAGACACATTTTTGGTTAAATACTAATATCTGATCATATATACTAACTTTTAAACTAGACTTAAATGCAGTTGAAGATGATGAAATAACAGTGGTCAAAATACTTACACAAATCAGCAACTTTTCCTCAGACTTTGAGAAATTGCTTCCCACCATGTTGCTGTAATATTGGGAAACTGGCAAGGCTCCAGGAAATGGTCGCGTGTTGTTCGCGCAATTGCGCATGCGCGATCGAAAAATCGCAATCGCAATATGTATTTTGGTTAAAATATCATACATATTCGATTTCAGAGTGCTGCTACAGCAGTTTTCGAAATATCTGCAATAAATTTCGCATTCGCATGTTGCGATATTTCGATAAAATATCAGGAATATTCTGAGCCAATCAGAGCGCTCCTCCAGCATATCTCGAAATTGCGCAATAAATATCGCATTCGCATGTTGCGATATTTCGATAAAATATCAGGAATATTCTGAGCCAATCAGAGCGCTCCTCCAGCATATCTCGAAATTGCGCAATAAATATCGCATTCGCATGTTGCGATATTTCGATAAAATATCACGAATATTCTGAGCCAATCAGAGCGCTCCTCCAGCATATCTCGAAATTGCGCAATAAATATCGCATTCGCATGTTGCGATATTTCGATAAAATATCACGAATATTCTGAGCCAATCAGAGCGCTCCTCCAGCATATCTCGAAATTGCGCAATAAATATCGCATTCGCATGTTGCGATATTTCGATAAAATATCACGAATATTCTAAGCCAATCAGAGCGCTCCTACCGCAGTTATTAAAAAATCGCAATTATTTTCGCATTCGCAATAGCGAAAAATCGCATTCAATTAATTTCGATAAAATATCACGAATATTCGAATTTAGCGAATATATCTCGAATATTCGAATATATATTCGAGATATATCGCGAAATCGAATATGGCATATTCTGCTCAACACTATTGCTCATTCCTTAGAGCTTTTTTGGTGACGGCTGGTAATATTGAGGCAAATGGTTTTAGTTCCCAAATGGTTTCTGCAGAGTATCTCAGATAACCCATGGTCGGAGAAAACGCTAGGGGAAGGTGATATTGTTCGGGGAAGGTATTTTGGTGATGATGGGAATGAAGATTTTCAAGTCTCCTACTTGCTAAACCGTCCTTCCCCGTTTGATCCAGAGGAAGGCGAAAAAAACGCTAGCCGTGCAATTCCAATCTGCCACGACCAGAGAAAAAAATTCCTTCCTGACCCCTCAAAGGCGATCGGAAGAGCCCTGGATCAAGCGCTAAAACGGCTGGGGGTGGGGGGGATAAAGGAAAAGGACGGCCGCACACTGTCCCAGGGGAGGTGGATGGGACTTTACCTTGATGATGCCTGCAGGAGGAAAGAGGGGGGCCAAAAGGGAAGAGGAGGGGCGCTACCTGGTCCGATGCAGGGGGGGATGGGGGCCCTGCCTGTCTGGCGCTAGGAGCCACACGTCCTACTCCTAGGAGCGTGCACCGATTACACTAGCACCAGTTCTAGCCCTTGGGGTGGGAGCAGACTCGGCTGTTGCTGGGTGCAGTCAGATGGGCTGCCGTTTCCAGAGGTACAGGCTGAGGGGACACTGCAGGAGAGCTATCAGGTGGTACAGGGGTCGAGTCCACGGGAAAATCTGGACTCAGGGCATTCAGGGGGGGGTGGACTTGTGCCCACTGTAAACTTACCTGGCAGGTGGTATTGCAGCGGTCAGGGGGGTAAGGTTAAGGATGATGGGGGGTATCTGGTACAGGTGGAGAGCCTGCTAGGGTGTACCAGGATGGCACGGCGGTACGCTCTATGTAGATATGCTGTGAGTTGCTGTAAAACTTCTTTAGGCTGTTACTGGGTACAGCAAGATGGCCGCCGAACCTGTAGCCAGGACGAGGCCTCAGCCTTTGTTTGAGCCACTGATAGGTGAAGGGGGCTCAGCAGGAATCCCTCTAGGTGGTCCAGGGGTCTATTGGGTGGTGCACTTGACTCAGGGCATTCAGGGGGGGCACGGGGAGACTGCTGGAGCCGTCGCCGGGTGTAGCAAGATGGCCGCCGCTCCGGAGCCTAGGCCGGAGCCGCGGACTTTCCTGGAGGATCCTGGATGGAGAGGATCAGACCAAAACAGCGGCGCTGTGACCGCTGATTGACTCCGAGGCTCCTGTAGTGGAGGTGGGTGAGCGCTGATCCGACGGGCGGGCGGGGGGAGCCTCTGCGATCCGACGGGTGGGGAAGCCTCTGCAATTCGACGGGCGGCAAGCGGGGAGGCTGCTGCTGCCTGTGATGAGTTTACCAATATACCTGCGTTTTAATACGTTCAATGTAGTTTTGCATCCTCGTCTCTTGCAATGCATTAGCTAACATCCTGCTAGGCTTATTACCGTATTCCTAGAGAGCTTGCTTACACCGAGTCATTGCTGCTTTCACTTTAACTGTTAGCAGGGCATTCAGTTCCTCTCGCAAGCGAGTTAATTCCTCCTCACTCTGTTCTATGTTTTAAGAAATGTCAATGAACATGTTTAGCTTTGGAAAGGTCCTCAGTTTTCTAGGTTGGGTTGCAGAACCATAAATCTCTCTTTCCCTGTTGTGTCTGATTTAAAACTGAACTCGAGGCAAACAACTAAATTAACAGATAAAATACATATATAGTAGCTGTTCAGTTTGCCATAGAGTTTGTATTTCTGCCAATCCATTTCTGGTATTTATACAGCTCTGCCATGCAGCACGTCCATGACCGAGAGGGCAGAAGATCCAATTTCCATTTCTGCAGTAAAGTAATATTTACAGGTATTGTTCTGTACTAGTCTGTGATTAGACAGTGAAAGAGCAGCAGCAGACAGATAAGCTCATCTCCAATATTCTGCTCTCACCTCTTATCAGCAATTACCTTGTTAACACTGCAGCACAGCTTTCCCAAACCGAGGTGTAAAGAGAATTACAAGCAGCTACTACCTAGTCATATGCAGATACTTACAATACATGTCTTGTATTAAAAAAAAATACCCCCCCCCCTATAATTTACTAGTTACTAGCTTTCTTCTGTGGAAATAGCTATCCCACCCAGCATTTATGTTGTTAAGTGCCGTCAACTCAAATCCAAGTCCAAGGGACTTATTGAATGAGAGATATAAGGAGAAGTCTGCTAGTTTTGCAAGATCTTTCAATGTCATCCCCACATATGTGTCCAACCATCTTGTAGCTGGTCTCCCTTATCATCTGATTATTTGATCTTCCCAAACATTATTTCCTTCTCCATTGTCTCTCTTCTGACAATGTGACCAAAATAGGACAGTCGTAACTTCATCATTTGGGCTTCCTAGTGACATAGCCAGTTTGATCTCTTCCAAAATCTATCTGTTAGAATTTTTTTTTTTTTAAATGCATAAGTTATACATTAACCATAAGTCATAAGCAAACGACAGTAAACAAGCGGAGAAATGGAAACTGTGAATAGCTGTAACAGATAGGAACAATGGCTTAGATCTTTGGATCGTTCCGAATTTTAATATATTAGGAACTGTTGGCAAGTATGTAGAGAAACTAATTAATACTGGAGGTGGGTTTCACCCCCCCCCCCCAACACCCGAGTGGGATCTAACTGTGCCAGAGGGGGGGATCCCAGACCCTCCCATTATTTCAAACCCCGTTAGCCGGGGAGAGACTCATACCGGGACTTAAATTTCAAAACACAATTACATTGTGGAATACTCAGTCTCAACCTGAGATTTTGCACACTAGACCTCTAAACCATAGAACACTTGCGTAGACAAAAATAAAAGAAAGTGGAAAGAAAGAAGCAGAGTCTCAGAGCGAGCAGAAAGTAAAAAAAGAATAGAGTGGAGGGAGAGCATCACCTCAAACACTGGGAACGCACTATACTGACCTGGGAGGGGATCCCAGTAGAACACCCACCTGTTGGGCCCATGGTTCCCAGACTATTTCGAAGTTGGTCATGTTTAGTAATATACTGGACAGCTTTTCTTGCGACATTATCCAGGAAATTTTCTTTTTAGCTGCAGGAAATTAGACTCTTGGTTGTTTCCTGGCCCTGGCCACCGTAAGGTTTGCACCTAACAATATAAAATAAATTAACCTCTGGGAGTGTTTGGAAAGCCCTGAGATCTGTTCATTTAAGAGTGCGATCGCTGGGGTCCTGGGGATCTGACTCCCAACCAGCCTGTCAATAAGGTTACACATTTTCTTCCAGAAAGGGCATATTCTAGGGCATTCCCACCATATGTGGGCCATTGTGGGCTTTTTTAGGTATCCTAAACCCCTCCTTTTCCCAGGTGAATCTCAGTATTTGACTTAATGTGGTCCTTCCGTATGGGTAGAGAGCGAAAGAGGTAAAATAACCACGGGAGTAACGTAATTTTTATGGAGTTTATCCTTCCCAACCACGACAGGTTATTTTTGGACCAATTGAGAAGGTCTGATTCTAGCTTTCGGTACGAGGGGGGGGAGTTATGCGCATAGAGGGATTCTGTCTTAGATGTCAAGTTGATCCCCAAGTACCTAATGGAGGATTCGCTCGGGGGTGAACTGGAAGAATTGTTTTAGGAGAGTCACCGTATCATTCTGCATATTCAGGGCTTGGGACTTGGTGTAATTCACCTGTAGGCTAGATACCTTTGTGAAATCATCTAACGTTTTGCATAAGTTCGTAAGGGAGGTGATGGGGGAGATCACAAACAGCAAAATTTCGTCCACAAAGAGGCCGCATTTATGTGTTTGGGGACCGCACGAGACACCAAGTATGTTCGGGTTTTGGCGTATCGCTATGGCTAGTGTCTCAATAGCAATCATGAAGATGAGCAGGGATAAAGGACAGCCTTGTCTAGTCCCTTTCTGTATGGAGATGGGCTTTGAGTAACAGCCCTGGAGTCTAATGTATGCTGAAGGGTTAGGTATAATGCGTGCATCAGACCCAAAAACCATGTGCCAAAACCCCAGCGTTCTAAAATTGCAAAAATATAAGGCCAGGACACAGAATCAAAGGCCTTGAGGAGGTCTAGCGAAAGGATATTCCCTGATTGCTTGGGACCCCCCACCCAATTTGTTCGGAGAATGGAAACTATATCTATGGCCCTTCAAATCTGATCTGCGACCTGCCTGCCAGGGATAAACCCCACTTGGTCTTTTGTATGTATGTGCTTATGAATGAAGCCAAATGGTTGGATAGTATTTTAGTTAAGATTTTTAAATCACTGTTTATAAGAGAAATTCCCAATCTCTTCCGAATTCTTGTCAGGCTTAGGGATCACTGCAATATATGCTGTGTTGAGCTGAGGATTAGGAGGTTCACCCTGCATCTTGGCGTTTAAGAATTTCATGAGATGTAGGGCTAGGGTTTCGGCAAACGCCTTACAATAGGGGTTCAAGAGTTTGTCCGGCCCTGGGGCCCATCTCGACTTTAGATATTTAATCACCCCCAGCACCTCTCCATCAGTAAAGGGGGCTTCAAGCTCCCCTTTGTGCTCCAGGGAAAGTGATGGTATGGGAAGGCTGTCTAGGAATTTGTTTACGAGAGCATCATTGCCGAGCTTATGCGGACTATAAAGATTTGCATAGAACGCCTGGAAAGCATCTAGTATTTTGGATGGGTTGGCGGTAGTACCCTTTCCAGGGATCCTTATCTTTGGCATGATGTACGATCTGTAGAGGGGCGTTAACCTAGCGGCCAGCATGGAGCCCATCTTGTCCCCTTGGGAGTAAAATCAATTTTTGCTCCAACTAATTTGTTTGTCAGCTTTGGCTGTGAGGGGAACATTGAGCTCCAGCCTAGCCTTGTCTAATTGCGGTGCCATAATGGGGGAGGGGTTCAGTTTGTGATGGGCTCTCAGTTGCGAGTATAACCCTTCAAACCTCACTATGTCTGCCTCCCTCATCCTCTTTAGCTGTGCTGCCATCCTAATGATTTCCCCTGTCATAAAGGTTTTGTGGGCCGCCCACAGGGTTTCAGAAGCTATCCCATAAACGTTGTCAAAAAGCAAGTATTCCTTCAGAGCCTTATCCAGCATGGAGACTCGGATAGGGTCGGAGAAATAGATTTGTTCAGTCTCCAGTGTCTCCGGTCCTGCCCCGAGCCATATGTTTGAATAGTCATGATCACTATGGAATGATCCAACAAGACCGAGTCACTGATGTGGAATTTTACAACACGGGGGATAGTGTGGTTTGGAACTAACAGGTGGTCAATTTGGGCATAAGAGTTATGGGGTGAGAACTATGCACTGACACAAACCCTCAAAGACACCTGATCTCATCTGTGTACTCGCTCCTTTTCAGTGATATTGATCAGAAATCTAACACGGTCAACAAGGGTTGGGAAACAACTCAAATTAGACCTTCTAAACGCAGACTGGGACAACATCTTTACACATATCCACAAAGGCTCTATTAATATCTCTGCACAGGAAAACAGCTACAAACTGTATTCCAGATGGTACCGTACTCCCGAACGGATACATGTTTTTCATCCAACTGTCTCCCCGCTATGTTGGAGATGCAGTACCACTCGGGGATCTTTGCTCCACATCTGGTGGAATTGTGAACTCATAAAACCATTCTGGGAAAAAGTACATGACACGATCTCCCAAATTACGACATACACCTCAGGCCTCGTACACACGACCGGACATGTCCGCTGAAACTGGTCCGTCGGACCAGTTTCAGCAGACATGTTCGGTCGTGTGTAGGGCCGACAATTTTCCGGCCGACCAGACAGGTTTCCAGGGGACAACTGTTTCTTAGCATGCTAAGAAACATGTCCGCTGGAACCATGTCCGCCGGACATTTCCGATGGTCAGTATGACTCATCGGACATGTCCGCTGGCCCGAGAACCCGCGCATGACGTCAAAGTGATTCGACGCATGCGTGGAAGCATTGAACTTCCGGGTTCGCGCACGTTGCCGCGTCATTGTCGCCGCCACGTCACTGCATCGTAACCGCGTCGTCACTGCGTTGTCTGTCCGCGGGAAATTTGGTCTGATGGTGTGTACAGCCATCAGACCAAATGATCCCAGCAGACATGTCCGATGAAAACGGTCCGCGGACCGTTTTTATCGGACATGTTGGGTCGTCTGTACGAGGCCTTAGACTTCACTCCAGCTCAATATTTATTGCATCATACTTCGTTACCACAATACACTTACAGAAAATCCTATTTACTCCATCTCATCAATGCCGCAAAACAATGTGTGCCATTATATTGGAGAAGCACCAATCCCCCGAAAATATCTGATTGGCTTAACCGTATTAATAAAATTGCTGAGATGGAGGACTAAGGATAAGGATAACCCGACAAAATATCGAACTACGTGGGCCTGTTGGATTCACTTTAGAGACTCCCCAAAATTTCAGGAATTACTTCTCATTTAATTACTTTCTCCTATGGTTTTCATGGCAGGAAATATATCATATGCTTCCTCTCCTTTTCCCTGGTTGGAATGCCCATCTGGTTTGAGCGTTTGCCTGCACATTTCTCTTTATGACCGTTTCCCAAATAGGCTTTCTGTCACTAGATTTGGTTTGTGAGTGACGATTTTAGTGACCATGCGGATCACTGTAAAACCTGGGGTGCTACTGCGCTTGGGGCGACTCCACTCCCTCCCCCGCACAGCAAGCTCCTGTTAGGGGTCCGCGGGTGGGGGGTGAACTTGTCCTGGGCCACATGCTTTTACACTGGCATACTCCCCTACTGTATCACAATAGTGGTCCTCTTGGCTATGACTAGAAATATAGGGGCAGATTCAGAAAGAATCGCGTAAGTTTGGGCGGGCGTAGCGTATCTCATATACACTATGCCGCCGTAACTTAGAGAGGCAGGTACCGTATTCAGAAACAACTTGCGTCCTAAGTTACGGCGGCGTAGCGTATCCCTATTCACGGACGACTTACGCAAACAACGTAAAATACGACGCTGTTCTGACGTTTTCGACGTCCATACCTAACATGACTAACATGACTTACCCCTGCTTTATGAGGGGTAAAGATACGCCGGACCGACGCCTTACGTAAACGCCGTAGCTAATTCCGACGGGCGCAAGTACGTTTCTGAATCGGCGTATCTACCTCATTTGCATATTCAACGCGGAAATATACGGAAGCGCCCCTACTGGCCAGCGTAAATATGCATCCCAAGATACGACGGCGTAGGAGACTTACGCCGCTCGTATCTTGGCAACAGTGAGGCGTATCTGATTCTTTGAATCAGGTGCCAAGATACGACGCCTCATAATCAGACTTACAACGGCGTATCTGGGGATACGCTGTCGTAAGTTGTTTCTGAATCCGGGCCATAGTTTTATGTTTAATGTTATCTTTCTTCGGTTTACTACGATTTCCGACGTCTGTTTATATGTTTGCTTTATGTAACCATTGTTACTCAACGACGTAATGATTAGATAGTTGCATTATTATTGCAATGTAACTTCTGACAACCTGTACCACATGCTTGGAATATTCCACCTGTTGTCATTAGGTGTAATTGTATTACTTGCACCTCTTTTTATCTTCAATAAAAACCGATTGAAACAAAAAAAAAGAGTTATGGGGGTGAGAAAAGTGCGTGTAGTCACGCTTGGTCGGATTCAGTTCTCTCCAAACATCGGTCAGTCCCTGGACATGGATGAGTTTCGCTATTTTTAAGCTCTCCTTGGTCAGTCGAGTCAGTTGGGGCGAGGGGGTCTTGTCCTGTCCAGTCCCTGACCAAATGCTGAGTTTCCTCCAAAGATGACCGTACCCTTCAACAGAGGAGCAAGCGATTCAAATAGATGTTTGAAAAAGGCCGCTTGACCCTTGTTGGGCGTATAGTAGCATATCAGGGAGTACAAATGACCCTCGATCGTACCCTTCACTAATATAAATCTGCCCTCCGGATCTTGTTTGTCAGCGATCCAGGTGAAATTGCAAGATTTTGCAAATAAAACCGCCACCCCCTTTGACTTATTAACCGCACTGGCCATATAGAAGTTAGGGAAGGGCAGTAGAGGAACTTGGGACTATACCTAGCCGGGAAGTCAGTTTCTTGTATCAATACAATGTCCAGGTTAGCTGATTTGTATGCACTGAAGAGTTTCCTAAGTTTGAGGGGGGGGTTCAGACCCTGGACATTATGGCCCGGATTCACAGACACTGGCGCATATTTATGCCGCCGTAGCGTATCTCCTTTATGCTATGCCGACGCAGCGCAGAGAGGCAAGCACTGAATTCACAAAGCCAGTGCTTCCAAATCTGCGCTGGGTTTCCAAGGCGTAAGTCGGCGTAAGTGGAAGTGGGCGTAAACCATGCTAATGAGGCGTGACCCCATGCAAATGATGGGCCGAGCGGCAGACAGATACGTATTGCCAACTACGCATGCGCCGTCCCGTGGGCGCATCTCAGTGTGCATGCTCACAATCACGTCAGAAAAACTGCCTACGATACGTTGGATCACTGCCTACGGCGTGAACGTAACCTACGCCTAGTCATATTCACGTCCTACGTAAACGTCATAAAATACGTTGGCTTGTGTTCCCTGGTGCAGCCCTTTGCATGGATGCTGCTGAGTTACACCTCCTTTATGGGGCATAACTTTACGCCGGACGTATGACTTTACGCGCACTGCGTCGGACGGACGTACGTTCTTGAATCGGCGTATCTCCCTCATTTGCATATGTGAATAGAAAACCAATGGGAGCGCCAAATACGTCCAGCGTAAATATGCGCCCACTCTACGCCGGTGTAGGCAAGTTATGTCGGTCGGATAAAGCCTATTTTCAGGCGTATCTTAATTTTGTGGGCAAGGCGCACAGATACGACGGCGCATATTTGCACTTACGCGGCGTATCTCGAGATACGTCGGCGCAAGTGCTTTGTGAATCCGGGCCTATGTGTAGTGACCTTTAAGGTCTTGCGAGTGTGATCAGCCATGGTACCCGAAGTGAGGTGTGCTGTGATGTCTATCACTTACCACCGGGACCTCCCGCCACTCCAGTGATACGGTTGGGATGTCGATACAGTACATCTGGTAATATGCAGACTGGGAATTCCAGCAGGTTGTTATGTCTATAAGAAAACAAATTGTCAGGTGATGCTCACAAGAGAAAAGAATAGAGAGAAAGGAATACAGAAAAGACAGTATAGGAGGTTTCCCCCCCGACGGGTGAACAAACCCGGCGGAAGAGAAAAGATCCTGAAGGTCATCTCACTAAAAGGCATGAGATAAAAGTATTTGTCCAAATCTCCAGGCTAAACGCCTTGGAGATCCTATCCCCAGAGACCAACTGGCATCTAAGGGATAGGAGGAGGCACATGGGAGCCACCCCAGACCAGGGCACCCTAGAAAATCAGACAAACATGCTCCTAGAGCAGCAGGAACCAAAGTACAAACATAAGCATTTTGCATCTAATAGGATAAGATGGGTCAGAGGACCTACTGACCACTCCGCGGAGGTGCCCCCCGCTCCACCCGGGTAGGCGGGAGGGAGGACCAGCAGATCTGCATACACACATGAGACGGATCAAAGCTCAGATACCTTGGTAAAGAAGGTATAGTACCATCCTCACCACCTGGACAGGGGAGTAGAAGGTAGGGAATCCATCTCTAATAACAGTAGGGGAAAAACATTAATTAAATAAAACTGTTAACAAATTAAGAAAGAACACCTGAGGAAACGACTCCTGGGGTCATAAGGGAATCAGTCTCTCAGGCCCCGTACACACGACCGAGTTTCTCAGCAGAATTTAGCCAGAAACTCGATCGGAGCTGAATTCTGCAGAGAAACCTGGCCGTGTGTACACTTTCGGCCGAGGAAGCCGACGAGTTCCTTGTCGAGCCAAATAGAGAACATGTTCTCTATTTCCTCGTTGTTCAATGAGGAAAGTTGGCTCGCCGAGATCCTCGGCGGCTTCACACAGAACTCGACGAGCAAAACGATGAGTTTTGCCCGTCAAGTTCCTCAGACGTGTGTACGGGGCCTTAGGAGAAGAGAAAAGTCTGATGGGGGCATCAGAAAATGTAAGACCCTAACTGTGTGAAAGTCGGATTCTCAAGTAGGACCTTTATGCGACAATCTTCGGGCCTTGGGTTTGTCCCATAGGGGATCCAGCAGGCTTGTAGGAGGTGGGCGATTGTTTGATCCTGAAGGTGATGTCTTCATTTCTCCTGGGAAATGGTCTTCAGACTGAGAATCAGCTTTTCTCCCATGGCGAAGTTGGAGAAGGCATGGTTTTGGCCTTTGTACGTGAATTTCACTGCAAAGGGGAAGGCCCATCTGTATTTGACCTCTTTCTGGGTCCGAGCTGTCAGAAGCGGTTTTAGGGTACGTCTGCGCTGTTTAGTGGATGGAGAGAGGTCAGTGAAAATTTGCACCTGATGCCCATGGAAGATCATTTGAGGCATTGAGCGGGCTTGTTTCATGATTGCCTCCTTGACAGCGTAAAAGTGGGGCTTAGAAATAATGTCTCTGGGGAGCCATCTTTTCTGGGGGGTCCCAGCGCTCTATGTGCTCTGTCCAGCTCCAGACGGGGCATAGGGATGTGAGATCTTGCTTGGCTGTCTCGACATCGAGAATTGATTCCGGGAGACCTCTAATTCTGAAATGTTATCTCCTGGACCTGTTCTCAAGGTCATCTATGCGGGAGAAGGACGTGTCCAGTTGGTCATGGAGGGTTTAAATTAGATCAGAGTTCTGATGTGAGACAGCAGCAGTCTGATCTATCTTGCATTTTATGGTATTCATCCTAGTCCCTATGTTTTGGAGGTCCGTCTTAATGTCCCCTGAGATTTTAGCAGCTGTGGAGGTTAGGCCAGTCTCCAGAAGAGTAGATAATTTCAAATATAAGTCTGCTGCATTAAAGGGTTGCTCTAGGCCTGCAGTGCCATGAGGAGAGAAACCTGTGTGAGGAGATTCTGCAGGCCCAGCAGGAGAGTATGCCTGGTCCCTAAATGCGTGACTCAGGAGGGATTCTGTGGAGGCAGGAGACGGTGTCATGGGTTGCTGACTGTAGCCCTGGATCCCAGGGTATAGTTAAGAAGAGCAGGGCCAGGACTTGCCTGTTGCCTGTTATCCAGCTGTCACTCAGTGGCTGAGGTGGGAGGCCGCAGCAGCCGTAGCGACCATCTTGGTACACCCGGGATAAGTGAAGGTGGCAAATTCCGGCTCCAAACGTTGTCGGTTGTGGGCGAGCATGGGTGATGCGGGAGGGACAAGGCCCGTTTCTCCAAGGTCCGTGTGTAATGGGAGCGGGGGCTATGGGCGCTGCTGGTCCAGGATGGCGCGAAGCTCCGAGTTCAGGCGGCCATCCCGTAACTCCCATGCATGCACACTTCGTGTGTATCATTATGTAATATGTTATAGCACTGCACTGTTTTTTTGTTTACAAACGATTTTATTGTAGAAAAGGTCAAGGTACAACAAAAAATAAATAAATGACAATGATGGTACAGGAATGTATACAAGTATCATTGACGGTGAACATTGTACAGGAAGAAAAGGTTATGGTTAGTAATAGTTAAACTTGAACCAGAAGGGTGGTGTCCCACAGAGACCATTTTCTTGATACCAGGGCATAGAATCATATAATGTATGGTGAATTCTTTCGGAGAGTTTGATGTATGTCATACGGTTGAGGATCTGTGGCCAAGGTACCAGAGTGGAGCGCCAATTAAAGGCTATGGCCCAGTGAATGGAAGATGAATAATGTGTGGATAACATCTAGCACTGCACTGTTTTTTATGATTATTTTTAATTTGGAATCACAAATTACTTGTGCTGGCAGCTTTTTTTGTATTTCTCAGTTAACTGTAATGTCCTTTTTCTGTTTTGAATACCTTCTTTGCTGCTGGTGATGAGTGTTGTGTTGTCTGCATAACGTAGGTTGTTTATGTTTTGGTTGACAATTTTGGCTGATATTTGATGTATGTGCACTTCTCCGACTTTTCTAAAACAAAAGCCTATACCAAGTGGTTGCTTGGTTGGGTTATAGAGTCCACAAAAATCCATAAGTCCATATAGCGCCCCATCAGCAGCTACCATATTGTATAATCTTCATCAAGAGTGGTGCTAGATTCTCATAAAAACAGCAGTCTACCTTGAGGCTTTAGTAAGAAAATGAAGGGTGCACAGGTTAGCAAAAAATTTTTTTTTTTTTTTTTTTGGGGGAGCAGGGGAGGGTTTAGGGAGAAAAGGTGAGTAGAGAGGGAATGGGTTATATTGGTGGGCAGTGTAAAAACCCTCATTACATTGGTGGTCAAGGTGAAGGCAACATTACATTGGTGTTCAGTGTAAATGCTCCTGTTACATTAGTGGTCAGTGTAACTCCCCCATTACATTGGTCGACAATGTAAAATCCTCCCTTACATTTGTGGTTAGAGTAGAATTCCCCATTGTGTTGATGGTTAGTGTAGAATTCCCCATTACATTTATGGTCATTGTAAATACCCCCAATACATTGGTGGTCAGTGTAAATTCCCCTATTACATTTGCAATCACTGTAGAATGCCCTCATACTGACCACCAATATAATTGGGGGGATTTGCAGATGTTACACTTTGTAAAAAATGTATGTGCTCCCATTTGTGGGGGCAGTCATCCTTTCACTGACCACCAACTGACCACCAACTCCAGGTATTTTTTCTGACCACTTTTCCTCCTACTGACCACTACTACTAATGGGTTATTTTTCTGCTGATGCTGGGTTATTTTTCCTTCTACTGACCATAAATGTAACACTCCTGACAGCTGTACTTTGTGTACCATGGCTTAGATTACATAGCTGTAACCACTACACTGTATATACTGTTTAGAACATTATATTGACTAAGATCTTGGAGTATCTACTATTATGCTTTATGTCATATCTTTGTATATGGTACAGGTTGGATGACCAGTAGCAATATTTTGTCATTGTACCTATGGTAAATGTTAAATGTTATGCCTCGTACAGACGAGCAAACTTGTACGATGAAAACGGTCCGCCGGACCGTTTTCAGCATACATGTCTGCCCGGAGATTTCTGTATGATGGCTGTACTCACCATCATACAGAAATCCGCGCGTACTCGATACGCGGCGACGAGGCCGTGCTGTCGCCGCGACGATGACGTGGCGACGTGCGCGGCCCTGGCAGTTCAATGCTTCCACGCATGCGTCAAAGTCATTCGACGCATGCGAGGGATGGCGGCCGCTCGGACATGTACGGTAGGTCTGTACAGACGACCGAACATGTCCGACGCACAGGATTCCAGCGGGCATGTTTCTAAACATGTTTAGAAATATTTGCCCGCTCGAAAAAGGCCCGGCGGGCAAATGTACGGTGGAATCCTGTCCGCTTGGCTGTACAGACGACCGAACATGTCTGCTGAAACTGGTCCGCGGACCAGTTTCAGCAGACATGTTCGGTCGTGTGTATGGGGCCTTAGGGGAATGAATAATGCTCTAAAAAGACAATGGGCTACATTCAGCATTGATTTACGCCGGCGTATCTATAGATACGCCGCGTAAATTCAAAGCTGCGCCGGCGCATCTTCTTTCTGTATTCTGTATTCTGTAAAGCAAGATACGCCGACATTAGCCTAAGATCCGACTGGCATAAGTCTCTTACGCCGTCGTATCTTAGGGTGCATATTTACGCTGGCTGCCAGGTGGCGCTTCCGTCGTTTTCGGCGTAGAATATGCAAATGACCTAGATACGCCGATTCACAAATTTACGTACGCCCAGCGCTATTTTTTTTACGTCGTTTACGTTAGGCTTTTTCAGGCATAAGGTTGCTCCTGCTATTATGAGGCGTACGCAATGTTAAGTATGGACGTCGTTCCCGCGTTGAATTTTGAATTTTTTACATCGTTTGCGTAAGTCGTTCGCGAATAGGGCTGGACGTAATTTACGTTCACGTCGAAACCAATGACGTCCTTGCAGCGTACTTTGGAGCAATGCACACTGGGAAATTCCACGGACGGCGCATGCGCCGTTCGGGAAAAACGTCAATCACGTCGGGTCACCACCCATTTACATAAAACACGCCCCCCTCATACTCATTTGAATTAGGCGCGCTTACGCCGGCCCCATTTACGCTACGCCTCCACAACTTACGGAGCAAGTACTTTGTGAATACTGCACTTGCCCGTGTAAGTTGCGGCGGCGTAGCGTAAATAACATACACTACGCCCGCACAAACTTACAGCAGGCTACTTGAATCTAGCCCAATCTGTATTTGACTAAATTGCTCCTTTTCGTCCTGCCCTCGTCTATCTACAGGGGAGACATGCCACACCCAGCATGACCAGATTTTTGAAGCTTCGATCGGTCAGAGAGGCATACCACTCGCTCTTCACCTCCCATTCAAGGGGAGTCACTGTTCTGGTTTATCCTGGTGTTGTATTCTCCTGTAGTAGGACTATGGTAGATGAAAATGGCAAATACATTTTTCTACAATGTAAGTTGGATAATCTTGAGTTGATCATGGCAGCTATATATATACCCCCCCCCCCCCATATAACCCAGAAATATTTTGTCAGCTCATTTCCTATGCAGGTGTTTCACCCCAGGTGCCAATATTGGTACTTAGAGATTTTAATTGTGTAGTTGATACAAAGCGGGACAGATGACCAGCTCCAAGGTCAGTGACCGATGCTCATCTTTCCCCCTATGGATGACTATGCAGGGAATTGGGACTGTATGATATGTGGAGGAAGCTACATCCCGAAGAATGTGCGTATACATGTTACTTGAAAACACATTATTAAGAATTGATTTGGCTGATCTCATACCATATAAAGCAGATGTAAATAGCAAACATTGAGGGATTTCAGATCACTCCTCTCTGTTGGTTACTTTAACATCAGCGCATCTGGTGTCTAATATGTCATGGCAGCTGAACCCCTATTGGATGGAACTATTTCCCAAAGAGGATGCTATTTTCACTCAAATTGGATTTTTGATCCCTCAACTTGGGCTCTGCTGCCATACGAGTTGTATGGGATGCTTTAAAGTCCTATCTGCAGGGAATGCTTGCAAAGGCTGATAATTCTGTGGCAGAATGTCTGCACATTCAGAATGCCTCTCCGGATATCAAACAGGAATGGCTTTCATTTCAAAATAGGCTGAATGAACTGTTGGAATCTAGGGGTAGGAATAAATGGGTAGATTCAGGTAGGGGCGCGCTAATTTGCGGCGGCGTAGCCTAGCGTGTTTACACTACGCCGCCTTAAGTAAGAGAGGCAAGTACATGATTCTCAAGGCACTTACCTCCTTACTTAGGACGGCGTAGTGTAAACGCGGCGGGCATAAGGGCGCCTAATTCAAATGGGTTGGAGGGGGCGTGTTTATTGGTAATGAGGCTTGACCGTTTTTGACGTTTTTTGGGTACTGCGCATGCGCCGGGCGCCTACATTTCCCAGTGCGCATTGCGGCTAAGTACGCCGTACGGGCCTATTGATTTCGACATGGATGTAAACGACGTAAATCCCGATTCGCGGACGACTTACGCAAACGACGTAAACATTTCGAATTTCGCGGCGGGAACGGTGGCCATACTTGACATTACTATTCCACTAGAGCCTAGCTCTAACTTTACGCGGCCTATCTCTTACGTAAACGGCATAAAAGTACTGTGTCGGCCTGGCGTACGTTCATGAATCGGCGTATCCCCTCATTTACATATTCTACGCCGACCGCAATGGAAGCGCCACCTAGCGGCCATCCAAAATATTGAAATCTAAGATAGGACGGCGCAAGCCGTCGTATCTTAGATATGTTTAAGCGTATCTCTGTTTGAGCATACGCTTAAACTTAGGTTGGCGTAGATTCTGAGTTAGGTCGGCTTATCTACTGATAAGCCGGCCTAACTCTTTGTGAATCTACCTAAAACTCTTCTTCCAAAGGAGACTTAGCTGGGCTGAGGAAGAAGCAAATGGTAGACTATTGGCTCAGATAGTAAGGTCTCAATCCAACCTGACACATGTCTCAGCTCTACTGAATGTAGAGGGGGAGGTTTTTAATCAGACTAGCACTATTATATCTATTTTTAAATCATATTATCAGGATTTGTATACTTCTAGGGATTATTATACCCCAACAGAGCTATCTAGTTATTTGGCCAGTATTAATCACTTCATCCCCGGAGGATTTGGCTGCCAAATGACCGGGCCACTTTTTGTGATTCGGCACTGCGTCGCTTTAACTGCGACGTGGCTCCCAAAAAAAATTGACGTCTCTTTTCTTCCATAAATAGAGCTTTCTTTTGGTGGTATTTGATCACCTCTGCAGTTTTTCTTTTTTGCGCTATAAACCAAAAATAGTGACAATTTTGAAAAAAAGCAATATTTTTTACTTTTTGCCCCCCAAAAATATATATATTTTTTTTTTCCTTGGTTTAGGTCGATATGTATTCTTCTATATATTTTTGGTAAAAAAAAACATCACAATAAAAATATATTGATTGGTTTGCACAACATTTAAAGCGTCTATAAAAAAGGGGGTGGTTTTATGGCATTTTTTTATTTTTATTTTTTTACTAGTAATGGCGGCGATCTGCGATTTTTATCATGACTGCAATATTGCGGTGGACACATCGGACACTTTTGACGCCATTTTGCAACCATTGTCATTTATGCAGCAATCAGTGCTATTACTGATTACTGTGTAAATGACACTGGCAGGGAAGGGGTTAACCACTAGGGGTGAGGAAGGGGTTATGTGTGTCCTGGAGAGTGATTCTAACTGTGTGGGGGCTGGGCTTACTGTGACACGACACTGATCGCTGCTCCCGATGACAGGGAGCAGACGATCAGCATCCTGTCACTAGGCAGAATAGGGAGATGCCTTGTTTACAATGGCATCCCCCCGTTCTGCCGCTCCATGACACGATCTTAGGACACCGGGCACATGTGCCTGCTAGGCAGCAGATTCAAAGCAACGTTCCTGTACGTTGCTTTACCTGCCCACGCCATTCTGCTGACGTATATCTACGTTAGGCAGTCAGTGATTAATCTTTCGGTTATCCAAGACAGAGAAATTCTTAATGCTCCACTCGCCTTACTGGAAGTGGAAAGTGCGGTGGCTAGCTTCCTAACTCCAAGGCCCCAGGGATTGACGGTCTCCCCATAGAGATCTATAAAAAAATATAGTAAAGAGATGTTTCCCGCTCTCCTTAGTACATTAAATTAGGCTTTTCATCTGGGCCGGCTTCCAGACACTATGGGGGTTATTTACTAAAGGCAATCCTACTTTGCACTACAAGTGCAAACTACAAGTGCAAAATGCAATTGAAATTGCACTGAAAGTGCATTTGGAAGTGCAGTCGCTGTAGATCCGAGGGGGACATGCAAGGAAAAAAAATAAAACATTTTAGCTTGCACATGATTGGATGATAAAATCAGCAGAGCTTCCCCTCGTTTCAGATCTACCCCTCAGATTTACAGCAACTGCACTTTCAGTGCAATTTCAAGTGCACTTTGCACTTGTAGTGCAAAGTGGATTTGCCTTTAGTAAATAACTCCCTATGGGTCAATCTGTAATTGTAGACAGGGGGATGTAGTGGCGCTTGCAAATACTAAAAACCGACAATAGTTTAAAACAATAAAATATTCTAAACAATGATTCCTAAAGTATGAGAGTGAGTCCGTCCTCTACTGGGGTAAAATTGTGTTCCACTCAAGGTCTATGCCCAAAGAATACCATCCAACATCAATAATTAGATGTGGAAGGAACTGTGAGTGAATAAATAATGAAATCCAATGGATAAAAGTGCCTAACTGGCCGCACAGTGTACATGGGATAATAATCCTTTTTTAAAAAATATGTGTCATAAATCCTTAAAGTGCTTGATAAAAAACAAGTGCAAAGTGCTAATAAATAAAACAATAATAGCAGTGAATGAAAGCTCCAGCTCTCCTGGAAAGTGGTTAATTACTAATTAGCAAACACATGCAGGAAAAAAAGCAACAACTGAAAAGAAGTCCAAAAATGCAAGTGTCCTAAAAACCTAAACGGTTCAATCATAAGACTGTTGTTTTTCTGTGCGAAGAAAAAAATATAATAATATGATAATAAATAAAAAATAAAAAAAAATAAAAAAAATCATAAATAATAGTCCAAAAACAGATAGTACAATATCACTGCAGGATTAGTGATAGTGAATAAAACTATATCCAGTGCACAATCAAGTGATAATGATAATATTAAAAATAAAGTCCAAAGTGCAAAGTGCATCTGTGCTCCATTCAACAATTCAGATGATCAGTGGTTAATTCAGTGAAGACTTGTTACATTGTGCTCATTCAGTGAAGACTTGTTACATTGTGCTCATATGTCTGTGAATCAAACCAGCCCGATTTTCCTCAGTGTGGGGATTATTTTTACCAGCCTCTTACCTTCCTGAGGCTTTTACCAAGCCTGTAACAGGAGCTGCTCTGCAGTCACATAGATAAAATCCAGGATCCAAAGACGGCTCACACTCCTCCCCATTCAGGCTCTCAAAAAGAAACACAGGAATGCCTCCATAGCATAAAACCACAGGATATCAGTTTAATAAAGAAAAACGAATACACTCACAAACATTGCTGTGTTAAACAGCGTGTGTACAATCGAGTGTCACCGCTCTGCGGCCGCAAAGCAGGTGACTTCACCAGCAAGCCCTCTGTGTCCTCCTTAGGCAGGAGGACACAGAGGGCTTGCTGGTGAAGTCCCCACACTGAGGAAAATCGGGCTGGTTTGATTCACAGACATATGAGCACAATGTAACAAGTCTTTACTGAATGAGCACAATGTAACAAGTCTTCACTGAATTAACCACTGATCATCTGAATTGTTGAATGGAGCACAGATGCACTTTGCACTTTGGACTTTATTTTTAATATTATCATTATCACTTGATTGTGCACTGGATATAGTTTTATTCACTATCACTAATCCTGCAGTGATATTGTACTATCTGTTTTTGGACTATTATTTATGATTTTTTTATTTTTATTTTTTTATTTTTTATTTATTATCATATTATTATATTTTTTTCATCGCACAGAAAAACAACAGTCTTATGATTGAACCGTTTAGGTTTTTAGGACACTTGCATTTTTGGACTTCTTTTCAGTTGTTGCTTTTTCCTGCATGTGTTTGCTAATTAGTAATTAACCACTTTCCAGGAGAGCTGGAGCTTTCATTCACTGCTATTATTGTTTTATTTATTAGCACTTTGCACTTGTTTTTTATCAAGCACTTTAAGGATTTATGACACATATTTTTTAAAAAAGGATTATTATCCCATGTACACTGTGCGGCCAGTTAGGCACTTTTATCCATTGGATTTCATTATTTATTCACTCGCAGTTCCTTCCACATCTAATTATTGATGTTGGATGGTATTCTTTGGGCATAGACCTCGAGTGGAACACAATTTTACCCCAGTAGAGGACGGACTCACTCTCATACTTTAGGAATCATTGTTTAGAATATTTTATTGTTTTAAACTATTGTCGGTTTTTAGTATTTGCAAGCGCCAATACATCCCCCTGTCTATCATATGCTGTCAGTGCGTGAGCACTATTAGTTGTGGCTGCTGCTTGATTGTAACTTTTAATTTATTTGTACCACTATATTTTTTCCCGGGTTAGGCTGGTTTGCGCATTAGTTCCCCCCTTGTTTTAATCTGTAATTGTAGTCATACCTAAAAAGGATAAAAACTTGTTACATCCTGAATCTTACAGACCAATCTCTCTACTATCCACCGATGTTAACATTCTTGCTAAGATACTTGCTACTAGATTAAATAAGGTTATTTAACATCTTATCCATTCAGATCAGGTAGGATTCATGCCCAATAAGTCAACCGCATTCAGTATCAGATGCGCATATTTAAATATGCAGGTTCCGGCTCTGGGCCACTCAAATCATGCCTTTTTAGCGTTAGACGCAATCAAGGCCTTCGATAGTGTTGAATGATCATACTTGTGGGCCATCCTTGAAAAATTTGGTCTTGGCTCTGGCTTCTGCCAGTGGGTGCGGTTGTTATACTCCGCTCTGGTGGCATCGGTTAGGGTCAATGGCCTTCAATCTCACTGTTTTAGACTCTTCCAGGGTAGGGTAGGCAGGGGCGTCCATTGCCCCCCCTGCTTTTTGCCCTGGCTATAGAGCCTTTGGCATGTCTTATGCAGGCCTTTTCTGATGTTACCGGTTTGATTATGGGAGATATGGAGGAAAAGATATCATTATATGCAGATGATCATCTTTTTTTTTTCAACCAATATCTGTTCATCCCCGCCATCGGTAATGAAATATATTAAGGAGTTTGGCAGGTTTTAATGGTTAGGCATAAACTGGAAGAAATCCATGCAAATGCCTCTGGATCCCCTTCCAGATTCACTACCATCTACACTTTCTCATCTATACCCTATTTGGGTATAATTATGTCTGATTCCCCACAGTCATATATTGTGGATAATATACTTCCATTACTTTATAGATTCCAAAATTAAAGTAAAACCTTATCGTTAATAGGCCGTATTAATCTAATTAAGACGATATGGATTCCTCAGCTTCTTTGGTTTTTACACAATGCCCCTATCTGGATACCCATACGCATAGGTGTGCGCAGCCTATTGCATTAGGGTGTGCACACCAAAGCTCAAACACACGTGTGTGTAATATACCATATATGGCAGTGGGCAAGTCAGTAGGGCTTTGTCAGCAGGGCAGAGATCGGTGTCAGTAGTTATTATTATTTTTTTACAATTTAATTTTTATTATTATTATTTTTTTTTAATAATATTTTTAGGAGCCCTGTTTGGGGGCTTTGGTGAAATATCAGTGGTCTAAACAGACCCCTGATGTCTAACTTTTGAGGCAGAGAAAGGGACTGAGGACAGAGATTCCCCAGTCCCTGTCTCTGCAGCCAGGCAGCAGGGGGAATCTGCATAGTACAGGGTGATTAGGGTATGCCCAGGCACACCTTACAGCCTATGTGCGCACGTCTATGCGTGCGCACATAGGGAAAACATAGGAAAAACAACTCTAGCTCAGTTATACGAAAACTGTATACTTAAATCCTTTGAAGATCTAAGGGGAGAGTTCTCTTTACAATCTAATTGGTTGTATCAATTCCTGGAACTAAGACATGCTTTGCATGCCCAATTCTCTTCTGCTAGGATATTTTTTTACCCCTATCCTTATAAGATAGTACAGGCAGGGTCTACAAAAGGTCTCACTTCTGCTACATATAGGGTATTGTCAGATACTGTAGGTTTCTACTGATCTTTTCTCTCTGCTCTAGGGTTGGCTGGGAAAAAGATATTGATTTTATCCCCGAGGAAGTCTGGGATGATATTCTTTGGTCCTCGCCTTGGGTGTTTCTTTCTTCATCACACAGATTGACACAGATCTTTATTCTCCATAGAGTCTATAGAACTCCTCAATTTTTGTATGCAATTGGATTGAAATCTGAGCCAGCCTGTGCTAGATGTGGTAATACAGGTACACTAATACATATTTTGTGGTGGTATCCAAAACTTCAAAGATACTGGGCGGAGGTGATTGGTACACTAAACGGGCTATTGGATGCTAATGTTCCAGTTGAACCAGTCATATGCCTATTGGCATACTGCGATAAGTCTATTTATACCTCCTCTACTGGTAACACTAAGACCCCATTCACACCTGGGCATTTTGTAGCATGAAGCCTGAAGCTACAAAACGCTGGAGAGGAAAAAATCTATTATTCTTTATGGAGATGGTTCACATCTCCACTCCAAAACGCCTGAAGCCAGAAGCTCTACAATGCCTGAAGCTCAAACAAGTTCTGGGACTTTTTTTTAGGCAGATTTGGGCGTTTTTCAGCTTTTTACATTGGTGACCTTTTGACCTGTAGAAAATCACGGTAAAAAACACGATAAAAAACACCGCAAAAATCGCGGCAAAATCGCTGTAAAATTGCATGACTTTCTGCCTGAAAACTCTATGCTCAGGTGTGAATGGGGCCTATAAGACGTACACACTTTTTGATGCCCTCAGACAGATTGCTCTTAAGTGGACCTCTCCCTACCTGCCGACCGTATCTGAGTGGATTTTAGATCTCAATAGGATTATTCATTTTGAAAAACATACATACTCCCTAAGGAATTCAATGAGTGAGGTTGATGCTACCTGGTAAAGATGGCTTCAATTCATGACCTAGGTATCATGTGAACTAATAGGTACTATGGGCCAGATTCACAGCGGAGATACGACGGAGTATCTCAGATACTCCGTCGTATCTCTTAAGCCTCGTACACACGGCCGAGGAACTCGACGTGCCAAACACATCGAGTTCCTCGGCCAGTTCAGCACTGAAGCCGCCGAGGAGCTCGGCGGGACGAGAGCTCCCATAGAACAACGAGGAAATAGAGAACATGTTCTCTATTTCCTCGCCGAGCTCCTCGTCGGCTTCCTCGGCCGAAAGTGTACACACGACCAGTTTTCTCGGCAGAATTCAGCCAGAAACTCGGTCGGAAGCTGAATTCTGCCGAGGAAACTGGTCGTGTGTACGAGGCCTCAGAGTATCTATGCGACTGATTCATAGAATCAGTTACGCATAGATATCCCTAAGATCCGACAGGTGTAATTGTTTTACACTGTCGGATCTTAGGATGCAGTACTTTGGCCGCCGCTGGGGGGAGTTCGCGTCGTAAACCAGCGTCGGGTATGCAAATTAGGAGTTACGGCGATCCACGACGAATTTTCGCATTCGCTACGTCGCCGCTAGTCTAGTTTCCCGTCGCAAAGTTAGTCGTCGTTTTTGGTGCCTTAACTTTACACAGCAAACGTATTGCTGTATAAAGTATGGCCGTCGTTCCCGCGTCGAAATGTAAAAATTCACGTCGTTTGCGTAAGCCGTCCGGGAATACGGAATTACACTACGCGCCTCGTCGTTCGAAAAAATTACGTCACTGCGCGCAAAGCATGGCGGGAATTTTGAAACGGAGCATGCGCAGTAGGTCCGGCGCGGGAGCGCGCCTAATTTAAATGGCACACACCCATTTAAATTACGCGGGCTTACGCCGGAGGCCGCTGGCGTAATTTTTCACGCAAGTGCTTGGTGAATCAGGCACTTGCGATGAAAAATTGCGGCAGTGTAACGTATCTACGATACGTTACGCCGCCGCGATTCTACCTGAATCTGGCCCTATATACTTTGTAATATTGGATGCTGTTTATTTTCCGTCCTTTTTTTTTTTTTTTCATATATACTCCAAGAGCAGGGTGTTTTTTTTTCTTGGGTTGTGTTTTGTTTAATGTGATTGTGTTTGTATAATTTGTCTATATTGTCTTAATGTTGTTTGCGTATAAATATAAAAAAAGGATCTGATTTAA
Source organism: Rana temporaria (assembly GCF_905171775.1). NCBI lineage: Eukaryota > Metazoa > Chordata > Amphibia > Anura > Ranidae > Rana > Rana temporaria. The sequence continues at coordinate 322,751,999 of NC_053491.1, forward strand.
AAAAATAATAATAATTTGCGCTTTGTTAGTTTAAAAAAAATAAATAAAAATATTGCGAAAGGTTAGCAATCTTGCAACTGAGGATCATGGAATTCAAATTGTAAGATGAGATCAATTCATAATAATTTTGCTTTATTCTTCAATTAATGTACTGTTCATTTTCTGACTAAGCATTTCTTTAGATGGTGTATTAGGGCTGGGGACTTGGCTCCCCCAATTATATTCCTACCACCATCTAAAAGAATAGCTAGAACAGTCCCTGTCTTTAACTGATAAGCCTTTTCTCAGATGTATCTGTAATGCAATACAACCTCTCCTCCGAAGACTCAATTGCTGTCCCTCTGCATTTACCAAGTGGCAGATACTCAATCATGTTGTATTTATCCATCTCTCTGACCCAGTAATGTTAATTAATTTGATAGAGCATTTCAGCTCCTTCAAGATTCTCATATAGGAATTTGTTGGTGGCTTCTTTATGCCTGAGATCTAGTATCTTGTATGTGCAAGGACACATTCTTTTCTGCCTTGTTCATCTATCTTCTATTTAAATCGGAATTTGTTCCACTTGAAGGAAAAGAAAGAACAATGCAGAAGAACTCCAGACACTTTGTCATTCTCTTGTTCATTACTTTACACTTTTTAAAATACAGTTCCTAGAGTATTTGTAAGAACCCTCACATCCATATGTATATTTTACTATAAAAAAGATCAGACCATTATTCTCAACCACTGTATGATCTCTACATCCTCCTGTTACACATTTTATATGTTTCTTACAACAGCAAAAATACTCAGTACCTTGGTTTGAATTCTTCCTTGGCTTCTTAACACTAGATAAGTCATCATCTAGTGAGATTTAAGTTAAAGAGATTTTATGCCATAGCTTTGCTGAGGGGAGCTTTGTAAAGTGCAAAGTGGCCAAGCAACAGTATTTCCTTACTCATTTAAAGCGGAACTCCACCCTAAAGTGGAACTTCCGCTCATCGGAACCCTCCCCCCTCCGGTATCACATTTGACAACTTTCAGGGGGGAGGGGGGTGCAGATACCTGTCAGGTATTTGCACCCACATCCGGGAGTCCTCACTGTAGGGATTCTGCGGGTAGTTCGTCACTTCCCACCTCCGCCCGTTCTGGGAAACACTCGGCTCCCAGAACACAACGGGGACCAGTGAGGACGGAGCTGCGCGACTCGCGCATGCATAGCAGGGAATCAGGCAGTGAAGCCGGAGTGCTTCACTTCCTGATTTCCTCACCAAGGATGGTGGTGGGGGCAGCAGATAGACGAGTGATTGCTCGTCTTCTGCTGCAGACGTCGCTGGACTCCAGGACAGGTAAGTGTCCTAATATTAAAAGTCAACAGCTGCAGTATTTGTAGCTGCTGGCTTTTAATATTTTTTTTAAAGTGGAACTCCCGCTGATCGGAACCCTCCCCCCTCCGGTGTCACATTTGACACCTTTCAGGGGGAGGGGGGGTGCAGATACCTGTCTAAAGACAGGTATTTGCACCCACTTCCGGCCACACAGTCTCGGGCAGACTGCGGGCATGACGTCACCTCCCGTCGCCCCCCATTGTGTTCTGGGAACACTCGGCTTCCAGTACACAGCGGGAGCCAATCGGCAGGTGTAGCGCGACTCGCGCATGCGCCATAGGGAACCAGGCAGTGAAGCCGGAGCGCTTCACTTCCTGGTTCCCTCACCGAGGATGGCGGGGGGAGCAGCAGAGTGACGAGCGGACATGAATCGGATCGCATATTTGTGTACACACATGCGATCCAATTCTGGTCCGAACAGGAAAAAGGGTCCTGTAAGTGTTTGGATCAAATGCGGTGTGATATCAGCCATATTATCTGTATGGCTGAAATCGCACCGCACAGACATCGTATGTGAACAGCAGTGCGCTGCAAATTACATGCAATGTCTGGCATCGCACAAGTATGACCCGGGCCTTAGACAACTCATATGGATACAATCAATAACATTTGTATTTAACCATCTCCCTACTACTTTGTTGTAAACAGGTGGGTTTTTAATTTTAATGATGTTGTGAACTAAGAATCCTCCAATGGCTCCACTTACAGGTACCGTGTGCAGTTAATTCCAGCACTTTATGATCTCTGTGATTGGTCATAGAAGAGACCAATCACAGAGAACTCATATGTATACGCACTTTAATTTAAATCTGTGAATGTTCCCCTTCCTCTTACATGAACTATGAGTCATTTATTGGTTCCTGTGATTGCAATGCAGTCCCAACACATAGACAGGGCAGATCGTTGTGTGTCCTAAGGCAATTTGGTAGACAAAACTACAGATTCTGTGTATGAGACCTGGACGATCTGCCAACAGGAACCACATGCTACCCTGATATCATGGCTTATTCTTCATTACATAATATGCTTATATTAGGCCCCCTCCATTGCATGTGAAACTAACCATCACCTTGCTGTTCCTAGAGCTGGCAGCATTTTATTTTATGATTTAAACTCTGAATTACGCTATTCTATGTGCGCTGTGGCATGCATGCTAATGTACTTGCATAAATGTGAAAGGGTCCATTTAGTTTCCCTTTCACACTAAACTGTAGTACATGGATGTGAACCAGGCACATAGGAAAGAATATGATTTCTGCTTCAAAGTACCTTTGTGCAGCAAACAAATGGGCAAATGTGAATAAGCAGCATGAGGGGAGTCAAGCAAAAAGAATTTGAAATCAACATCTCCACCAGCTTGAGAAGCAGGGGAAGATGCTGTTTGCAGTCAAGACAAGACAGATTGGTCAAGACATCATGACAACCTGAAGAACTGTACCATCATCCAAGTGTGAAGAGAGACAGTGCACACAATGGGGAGCTCCGGGTCCATTTTTCAAGATCGTTTTTCAGGTGCTCAGACTCAATGGGGGTTATTTACTAAAGGCAAATCCACTTTGTACTACAAGTGCAAAGTGCACTTGAAATTGCACTGAAAGTGCACTTGGAAGTGCAGTCGCTGTAGATCTGAGGGGGACATGCAAGGGAAATTAAAAAACAGTATTTTAGCTTGCACATGATTAGATAATAAAACTTAACAGAACTTCCCCTTATTTCAGACCTACCCCTCAGATTTACAGTGACTGCACTTCCAAGTGCACTTTGCACTTGTAATTTGCACTTGTAGTGCAAAGTGGATTTGCCTTTTGTAAATAACCCCCAGTGTGTACTTACACACTACAGCAGAAACAAGTAAAAGGATTGAGTTGGCAACTCTGTAGTCCATATAGCAATTTTAACCACTTAACCCCCGGACCATTTGGCTGGCCAAAGACCAATGCACTTTTTGCGATTCGGCACAGTGTTGTTTTAACTGACAATTGCGCGGTCGTGCGCCGTGGCTACCAAACAAAATTGACATCCTTCCCAGAAATAGAGCTTTCTTTCGGTGGTATTTGATCACCTCTGAGGATTTCATTTGTTGCGCTATAATCAAAAATAGAGCGACAATTTTGAAAAAAAAATAACAACATTTTTTACTTTTTGCTATAATAAATCCCCCAAAAACATATAAAAAAATATTTTTTTCCTCAGTTTAGGCCGATACATGTTCTTCCACATATTTTTGCGCAAAGGTTATAGCGTCTACAAAATAGGGGATAGTTTTATGGCGTTTTTTACAACCTCTCCTGAATGATTCACCTTGACAGAAAGTAACTGGTGTTTAAAACGCCCATTTTTCTGCGTTTAAATGCCGCGTTTTGCTGCGTTTGCGTTTAGAAGCTTGATTTTTTCAAATAACCAAAAATGAAAACACCTGTAAACAAAATGCAGCAAAATGCGAGTTACCATGTTTAGGCACATTTATCCCTGTTTAGATGCATTTGGCGCTTGAAATGCCTCTAAAATTAGCTTCAGAACGCATTTTTTCTGTTCCAAAAAATGCCTCTAAACTCAACTGCCTAGAAATGACTGTAAACGACCCTGTGTACATGGGCAGATAAGATAACACAGAGGAGAGTTCAGGAGCAGTTGAAAAAAATGCCCATTTGCTCCTAAACATCCGTTTAGCAGCAGTAGTGTACATGAGGTCTTATAATTGGTTACTTTTTTGTAGCCAACTATTAAAATCGCTATATGGACTACTGAGTTGACGGCTCAATCCTTTTCCTTGTTTTTCTACCATAATTTCATGCCTCTATCAGGGACATACCATCACCTCATCCATCCATCAGATACATGCCTTATCATCATCTTTCTGTCAGGAAAGTACCATCACCTAATTCCTACATCAGAGAGGCACCGTCATATTATTCTTCCATGAAAGACATACCATCACCTCATCCTTATGTCAGGAATGTACTACAATCTCATACCTCCAAGCACCATTTATCAGTTTTAATTTGAGACAGTAAAAGACTCCATTTGACCTTATAAAGTGCCAACTGACCAAATATCAACTGACCATCTGTGATAAGGAAGCATCTGAAGCTTTTTGTTGGCTTAAGTAATAATTTTTTAAATGGAGCAATTAACCACTGCAAACAATCACAGTTTTTTGGTATTGAGGTGGTTAAAACACGGAGCTTGGTAATTTTACATACTCAGAATAAGAGGAGGGGAGGTTGTTAGTGTACAGGTAACATACTGTACAGTGGGATAATGGAGATGGTGGTTTAAGGTGCGAGATAGACATGTGCAGTTTGTTTAGTTCCGAATTGAAATTACAATAGTACCGAATTTAAATGAATCTGAAATAACCAAACAAAATAAAATTTGCACGGAACTCAAAATCAGATCGATTAGAATCGTTTTCAAATCAATTTCGAATACTTTTTGAATACAAATAGTTTTTGAATTAAAAAAGTTTTCGAATTCGAATAGTTTTCTATTTTTTTTAATTTCCAAAAAGAATAACATAGAAAATAAAGGAATAGAATAGAAAAAACTTTTCGAATTTGGGAAATTTTTATCTATCGCAATACGAATAAATGAAACAAATTGTAAAAATAAATTAAAATAAAATTGCACAATGAAAGTACTTTTATTATGAGGGTGGGCATGTGGTGAATGTGACGGATATCATTTTAGGTATTCTTTTTTTTATTTCAACTGGAGCAGTGGCATGCTTTAAACAAAATGCAACTCAAAGAACAGGTGTCAGTAGCAAGTGAATACTGTACTTAAAGCGGGAGTTCACCCGAAAAAAAAATTTAACCTTAGATTGAGGCTCATTTTGTCAAGGGGAATCAGGTAGTTTTTTTTAAATCGAAGCTGTACTTACCGTTTTAGAGAACGATCTTCTCCACCGCTTCCGGGTATGGTCTTCGGGACTGGGCGTTGATTGACAGACTTCCCACGGTCGCATACATCCGCGTCACGAGTAGCCGAAAGAAGCCGAACGTCGGTGCGGCTCTATACGGCGCTTGCGCACCGATGTTCGGGTACTTTCGGAAAATCGTGACGCGATGTATGCGACCGTCGGAAGCCTGTCAATCAAGTAGGAACGCCCAGTCCCGCAGCCCATACCCGGAAGCGGCGGAGAAGATGCATCTCTAAAAACGGTAAGTACTGCTTCGATTGTAAAAAAAACACCCGATTCCCCTTGACAAAACGAGCCTCAATCTAATGTTAAAAAAAAGTTTTTTGGGTGAACCTCCACTTTAAAGCGGGGGTTCACCCTAAAACATTTTTCTACCTTTACATTGTGCTCGCAACAATGACAGTATACGTATTTTTTTTTTTTGCTGTACATTCCTTCGTACAGCTATTTTCCCCCCACGGCTTCCGGGTAGTGAATCACGTGGGAGTGGGCGTTCCTATCCAGCAGGTGATTGACCTGATGACAAAAACTACCTCCCCCCGTCGCATAAGGAGCACCACAAGTTGCCGAAAGAAGCCGAACGGCGGTGCACAGGCGCCGTACAGCGCCGACTCGGCTTCTTTCGGCAACTCGTGACGCTCCTTATGCGACGGGGGAGGTAGTTTTTGTCATGACGTCAATCACCTGCTGGATAGGAACGCCCACTCCCGCGGGAGTCACTACCCGGAAGCCGGGTAAGAAAATAGCTGTACGAGGTATGTACAGCAAAAAAAAAAAACGGCATACTGTCATTGTCGAGAGTCAGCTCAATGTACTGTTAGAAAATAGTTTTTAGGGTGAACCTCCGCTTTAACCACACCAAGCTTAGAAAAGGCCCTATCAACATATAATATAATTCAATATACCACTGAAATAAACAAAAAACCTGAAAATAATAGTGCTTGAAAGAAAAGCTAACTGTTATTATTATAATACAGGATTTACTGTATGTATATAGCGCTAACCGTTTGTGCAGCGCTTTACAAAGTAGAGGGGGCAGCACAATTACAATACCGTTCAATACAGAAGGGACAGGGGGGCCCTACTCATGGAGATTTCTGTACATTCTAAAGGGAGAGGGAGGTGGTACAAAAGGTAATAGCTGCAGGGAATGGTCTGGTGGGGGTGGCTCAGGTACAGTTCTTAGGTGGGTGTGGGATAGGCTTCCTTGAATAACTGAGTTTTCAGAGATCTCCTAAAGATGGACAGGGTAGGGGCTGACCGGACATACTGGGGCAGGGAGTTCCAGAGGATGAGAGAGGCTCCAGAGAAGTCCTGGAAGCGAACATGTGGGGAGAAAACAAGGAAACAAGGGAACTAAAGAGCTTTTATAAAACATATCCAATAAGATCAAACTTCTTGTTAAATTTAGGCCAAAATAAATTTTGCTACTTGTCTTTTGGTAAGAAGAATATTCCAATAAGTGTAAATAAGGGTCCCCAGAGAGCCCCCCTTACAACAGGGTCCCCAGAGAGCCCCCCTTACATCAGTGTCCCCAGAAAGCCCCCTTACATCAGTGTCCCCTGAGAGCCCCCCTTACATCAGTGTCCCCAGAGAGTGTCTCCTTACATCAGGGTCCCCAGAGAGCGAGAGCCCCTCCCTAGATTAATGTCCCCAGAGAGACCCTCCTTACATCAGGGTCTCCCGAGAGGCCCCCCTTACATCAGGGTCCCCAGAGAGCCCCCTTTACATCAGGGTCCCCAGAGAGCCCCCCTTACATCAGTGTCCCCAGAGAGCCCCCCTTACATCAGTGTCCCCAGAGAGCCCCCCTTACATCAGTGTCCCCAGAGAGCTCCTCCTTGCATCAGGGTCCCCAGAGAGCCCCTCCTTACATTAATGTCCCCAGAGAGCCCCTCCTTACATTAAGGTCCTCAGAGAGCCCCTCATTACATCAGGGTCCCCAGAGAGCCCCCCTACATCAGGGTCCCTAGATGGCCTCCCCTTACACCAGGGCCCCAGGGAGCCCCCCTTACATCAGGGTCCCCAGAGAGCCCCCCTTACATCAGGGTTCCATATAACTTCCCCTTTACAGCAGAGTCCCCAGAGAACCCCTTCCCTACATCAGGGTCCCCAGAGAGCTTCCATACATCAGGGTCCTCAGAGAGCCCCCCTTACATCAGGGTCCCCAGATAGCCTCCACTTACATCAGGGTGCCCAGAGAGCCCCCCTAACATCGGGGTCCCCAGATAGCCTCCCCTTTACATCATGGTTCCAAGAGACCTTCCTTACATTAGTGTCCCCAGAGAGCCCCCTTACATTAGTGTCCCCAAGGAGCCGTTTCTTAAATTAGTGTCCCTAGAGGGCCCCCCTCTTACATAAGTGTCCCCAGAGGGCCCCTTCCTTACATTAGTGTTACCCAACAGAATACTCCCCCCCTTCCAAAGGTTCCCCGCGTACCCAGCTGGTGGTGGTAGGAGGCGGCGATCGGCAGCTCTATGGTGTCCACAAGCAGGGGGATCTCCCTGGGGCTAGTAGTTCCCGAGTGTTTACAGTGGAGAGGGGAGGGACCTCTGACCTGGGCATGTATCAGCAACAGTGTACAAGCAGAGCCACACACTGAAAGTGAAACTGATACCTGCCCGGGTCAGGGGCCCCTCCACTCTCCACTGTATACACTGACACTCGGGAAGAGAGAACTACAAGCCCCAGGGAGATCCTGCCGCCCACAGGCACCATAGAGCTGCTAATCGCCGTCTCCCACCTCCACCCACTGCTTTCTAAACAGCCAACCAGAGGTGCAGGGGGGGAGATGCCAGGTCTTGGGACCCCCCCCCCTCCCACAGCGGCAGTGACCCCTGCAGTGACCCCTATAGTTCCACCATTGGGTCATACTCTCCCTTCATGTGAATTGGATGTGGTGAAACATGCATCCAAATTGCATATGTGTGAAACTGGCCTTATACTGTACTTCCTAGCAACCTACCTAGGAGGGTCTGTATATGCTCCATAATTCCAGGACAGTACAAATACCACCCCAAATGACCACTTTTTAAAAGTACACAGTCTGATGCATTTAGTAAGGGGCATGGTAAATTTTTTGTCAAAATATTTTGAAAAATTGAGGCATTCAATAGAAAGTGTTTTTTTCCCACAATTGTTTTTTTTACATCATCATATGACTGGTGTGGTGGTTATCTGGGAAATTGACCGCTGACAATATGTAAAAAAAAAAAAAAAAATTAAATAAAGTTTTGTTCATTTAAAAAATAAATAAATAATGTTTTATTATTTTTCCTTACATCCTGTCATCAAAGTAGCTGAGTGTCACCAAAATGACACTGTATTACTCCGAAGAGGTGATCAAGGATTTTTTTTTTAAAACACTGTTATTGCATATACTGTACAGGGATGATCTACATGTAATATTCCATCCATTCCATCCCAACCATTGTGTTTAGTCGGTTAGTGGGCAGGGAGGAGGCTGTCATTTATCACTGTGTATACGCCCACATGTGTGACTCGGTAGTCAATTGGGCTGCTCAGATGTAATAGGGAGGAAATACTCAGGATAGAAATTCTGAAAACTGAGCATGTGCAGAGTTGCCACCACAGCTGCAAAATCCCCTGGCTGAGAGAGTAGCAGGATCATTTTTTTTTTTTTTTTTGCAGAATACAGAAAACAAATTTCATAGTGAGTATAAACAGCATTAATAGGTTTTTTTTTTTTTTTTTTTATGATGTGGCAAACCACAATTTAATTTTAAGAATTTTTGTCTGCTTCTCTACTTTTGTTCTTTCTTTCTCGTATTCTACGTTCTATTTTTTTCTCTTTCCTATTTCCTTGTTTTTGCTTCGTTAGTTCATCTATTACTCAAAGTAAGAATAGATGGATGGCTAGATGGACAGACAGATAGCTATCAATTAGATGTTTCCCTCAAAGAATGTTGCCCATCATCTACTGCTACTTACCTTTTATTACCCTGATATCTTTCAAATTTGGATCACCGATCAAATGTTGATTTACATTTAAATAATAGTGGCTGCATTATTCAACATCCTGCATATCAGTTACATGTCCAGTGTATCCAGATACATAAAAATCAGTGGACACCTGCCGGCATTTGTTTCCCCTGATGAAATATATTGGACATAATTGATCCCAGTAGCAATATTTCCATTCTGCTCAAAGTCTGGATTTTGTCTCATTACCTTCAATGCTGTGGTTTTCATAAAAACCTCTCCTTTGCTTTGCTTATTTACTTCTAAATCTAGCATAATCCTCTTTATGCTCTTGTCAGTCTAACCAGTGAGTCTGATTTTATCTCTTGGTCCCGTCTCATTGTAGTACTTGATGATGTGTGACATTTCCTCCTTTCATGCCTATTCCCACACAACTTTAATGTGGCTCTATACCAGAAACGCAGTGGGGATTGCAGGCAATCAACTTTCTGAGCAACTCAGTCATTCCAGCACATACTGAGAGACAAGACATAAAGAGAGTAGTTACTGGATCTATACCCATTAGCATGCTGTATACAGTTACACTAGTTAGGAAGACATTCAGCAACATTTCATTTGTATGCATATTTACAAGAACCTAATATATTGTTATATACCCACACTTATAAATGATATTGGCTCTTTTATCACATGAAATTTGTCAGTAATGTCATAAAAAGGTTTTTTTTTTTTTTTTAGTTCAACTAAATACCTAGTGCATGCTACTATAGTTACTATGGTTGAGCCAATGTAAGTATGCCTATATCATACCTCTGGGATCCCTATGAAAGCTGTAGTAGTTTCTACTACTACAGTGATCGCCACTACATTCCAGGTGCCCTATTGCACAAGAACCACAGGGGCTCACTTGTTCAGGTCAGGCACCATTGACAGAACATTGCATTTTCCCTGATGAATGCAAGCCATTCTCTGAGTAAAAGATGTAGAAGGTGGAGCAACAGTGTTCCATGTGAGACACTTTTTGTTGCTGCCTTTTATACTTTTTATTGCATTGTTGTGGAGAGGTTTTAAAACAAAACAATATTACACTATTGTAGCATTACCTCTGTAGGATCCACTAATTGAATTGGTTCTTTCCCAAAACAGTGCATTCACACAGGCAAGTCAATTCACTCTGGATCCATTAAACAGTCTAGGGCAGTGATGGCGAACCTTGGCACCCCAGATGTTTTGGAACTACATTTCCCATGATGCTCAACTACACTGCAGAGTGCTGAGCATCATGGGAAATGTAGTTCCAACACATCTGGGGTGCTAAGGTTCCCCATCACTGGTCCAGGGGATGTATTTTTTGTATTTACTAGACATGTGCACACTGAAATATTTTGTAACAGAATTTCGTTTTCGTCTGAAAAATACATTTATTTAGTTACTCCCGAAATACGTTTTTATTTATTTCGTTTTTCGTTAGAAATTGCATTTGTCTGAAAATCTGAATGATTTAAGGTCGAATCTGTCATTAAAGGCTTATGGTGTCTGTCGAATGTTCAAAGAAGATTAGACGGAGCAACGAAACTTTTCGGTCGAATGTTCCGCCTACAAGCTAGCTATAGTAGAATTCTAATGTTGTATGACTAGTAATAATTATATTTATTAATTATTATTACTAGTCAACCAACATTAGAATTTTCTATAGCCTATGGGCCGAGCATTTGACCGGAAAGGTACAATTGCAGCGTCGTACAGTTTAGCTGCTCCGTCGAATCTTCTTAGATTATCTTCTTAGATCTTAGATCTTCTTAGATCTCGAATCTTCTTAGATCTTCTTAGACAGACACCATAGGCCTTCAATGACAGATTCGACGTTTGTATGTTTTTTGATACTTTGTTGAATCTTCGTCGTTCATGTTGAATTGTCAAGTTAGTTCTAGCTATTTTACTGCTTCTCCTCTTTGGTTACAATCAGCCAATAACATTCATCATCATCATTATTTAAATTTTACTTCCCCCACCCAATTCCAGCAGCGATCTTTTCTCTCTATAATGTCGAATCTTTTCTCTCTATAATGTCAAATATTTTCTCTCAATGTCGAATCTGTCCTCTATGTAGAAAAATATTGGACTAATAGAGTTAAAGTTAGGCACATTTGACTACAGGTTCGATAGACACAGATTGTTATTGTCAGCGTCATGTCGAATCTCCTATCTACATGGAACTGTTGTTGCAACGAAAATGAAAATGTTGGATCTTTCGGTTTTCGTTTTCTGTGCATTCGTCTGTTTGTTAAAACGATATCGAAAATACCTGAAATTCTGACAAAAATGCATTTAGACGAAAACGAATGCACATGTCTAGTATTTACTGCTTGTAGAACATGTAAAAGGAAAGGGTGGTGGTGGTATGGGATACTCCAAAAATACTGACTTGTAACAGGAGCACACTTTTGTTTAAGCTAGGCTTCTCTGAACAGCCTTTCTACCAAGGGTTAAAAAGAATGGCCCGAAGTGAGACCCTGCAGGAGCTACTGCTGGCATTTATCCTTCAAAATAACATACAGATGTAGGTGGGGTGCAGCGTGTGCGGCAGCAATAATTCACACAGTCGGGTGCAATAGAAAATTTGTATTGAAGTAACGTAGCAACAGTTCACAACAAACCCGGTGGGAGAGACACTGTGCAAGGGTACACTTACAATTTCCAACAACATGAAGAAGCAGATTACAGCGGGACTGACAGCATCTGTTGAAAGGGTACAGAATGCACCCTGGCTACCTCTTGCTCAATTGGAAAAGTGTCCAGAAGAGGTGAGGCCCTATACTTACCCTCCTCATCAGGAACCTTTCCCTAGCACTAGTACTGTCCCTCACAGGCAGTGTACCTGTCCCAAGGTTACCAACTTGCCAAAAGTGTGCCAACCCTGGGAGCCAGGACCTTAACAAGGCTTTTCCTGACCCAAGATGGTCACCAGAGTCACATGGGGTGGCAGTGTCCAATTGGATCACTTTCCCAGTAACCCAGGAAACTATAGAGGAACCACGTTTCTCCTGTCTTCCTCTCCAAAGACAGTGCCGCTGTGGATAGTGCTACCTGCAGTGGAGATATTAGACTGCATCTGCCTACACAGTCTCTTGGATCTTAAACCCCTGTATATTCTTCCAATGTCTCTCCAGGGCAGCTGAACTCCCCCAGTTTCCTCCAAACATCTCCATATTTTATGACAACTGCCCAGTTACTGGCTTCCACCAGGCACCGTTCAGTAAGGGATGGGTTAATACTCACAATGCCACAGGATAGCTACACGCTTTCCAGCTTCCACCCAGCACTCTTCAGTGAGTCCTCCAGACTATATCCTTAGGTAATTCTGTTTGGTTAGCTCCAAAGATGATTGGGAAAAGGTCCCCAACACTTCCACATCTGGGACGTTGATGAACATCGGCAAACTCCAGCAAAAACTGTCTCAAAGGGGCAGAGTCTCTGAGGCTGTGGAAACTCTCTAGCATGACAAGAACAAGGACTGCTACAAACAACCAGAAGGTCCAGTCGGCCTGACCACTTGGACCTGCTGGTTTGTAACACATGCTGTGTAATTACTTTTTAAAATTGTAATGCCGCCTATACACAATCGTTTTTCAGCATGAAAAAAAACAAATTTTTTTTAAAACATCATTTAAAATGATCGTGTGTGGGCTCCACATCGTTTTTCGGCTTCTGAAAAATTCAAACATGCTGCATTTTTTCACGTCGTTTTTTAAAATGTCGTTTTTCGTGTTGTTAAAAATTATCGTGTGTGGGCAAAAACAAAGTTTTAAACCTGCGCATGCCCAGAAGCAAGTTATGAGATGGGATCGCTCGTTCAGGTAAAACTACCAGTCATAATGGAGTAAGCACATTTGTCACGCTGTAACAGACAAAAAAGCGTGAATCGTCTTTTACTAACAAGGAATCAGCTAAAAGCAGCCCAAAGGCGAATAGAACTTCCCCTTTAGAGTGCCGTCGTACGTGGTCACCGCGCTTTGTTCATCATTTTTCAAAAACGATGATGTGTGGGCAACATCGTTTTTAATGATGAAGTTGGAAAAATTTTGTTTTTTTGAAAATGCTGAAAAACTTTGTTTTTTTCCATGCCGAAAAACGATCGTGTGTATGCGGCATACGTGTGATTTTATAATTTTATTACAATTTTGGTAAAATACTACACTTTATGAATTTTCCACTGTACTTTAACTTCCTCCATGGAGTAAGGTGACCAGTTTTTTAAAATGAAATCCGGGGACATATTTTTAATTTTTTTTACTAGTAATGGCGGCAATTAGCGACTCTCTGCCCATCGCCGCCACCGCCCACCTTACACCCTGTCAAGTCTCACTCTCCGGGCTCTGGCTACTACTGGGTGGGGAGCGGAGGAAGGTCACTCAGCCAAGGAAGGCAAGGAGATAAGCAGGTAGGCAACTGGCCAGGACTTGCGAGCGGAGCGGAATTGGCATGTGCCTCGAAACTGAAGAAATATTCTGCTCCGACTAGCACATGATTGTCAGAAAGGGGCACATATAGGGGAAAAAATACACCCTCCGCCCCCTAAGTCAGTAGGAGCGGCAGAGGTGTATAATTCTGAATTTTTATTTTTAATTCTGCACTGACTGTCTTTGAAATTGCCCCGCCCAGCCCCTGTTCAAATCCAATCCAGGGACAAAACCGGGGACAGTGTCCTCAATCCGGGGACTGTCCCTGGAAACCGGGGATGTCTGGTCACCCTACCATGGAGCCTATCTTCGCTTAGAAGATCATGGAACCCTTGCATGCAAGATCAAAGTGTATATGGCTGCTATGCAGCAAGGCATCAGATGGTCTCCTTGTGGAATCAGAGCAGCTGTTTTTCTTGTGGTGATTCCTTTTGGGAGCACTCTTTCTTCAGTGGTGCGCATTATCCTCATTTCTTCTCGGCAAAGAAAGAGGGACTGTTGAAGTTTAGAAAATCTGAGCACCTTTTTGCACTATATACTGCATGTATTTTAGAGGGTAAGTGATAGAGAAATTGAATGGACAGCCACACTCCAAAAAAAAACTTGATGGTTGTCTTTATTGTAAAAAAAAAATAGCACTACAAAACACAGCAGAAAATGGGGATAGCAGCCTACGCGTTTCACACTATCTATTAGTGCTTAAAGCGGGAGTTCACCCATTTAAAAAAAAAAAAAAAATCTCCCCTTAGCTTCCTGCTCGTTCGGTCTAGGGGAATCGGCTATTTATATTAAAATATGTGCAGTACTTACCCGTTTTCGAGCTGCATCTTCTTCCGTCGCTTCCGGGTATGGGTCTTCGGGAGCGGGCGTTCCTTCTTGATTGACATTCTTCCCGAGAGGCTTCCGACGGTCGCATCCATCGCGTCACTCGTAGCCGAAAGAAGCCGAACGTCGGTGCGGCTCTATACTGCGCCTGCGCACCGACGTTCGGCTTCTTTCGGAAAATCGTGACGCGATGGATGCGACCGTCGGAAGCCTCTCGGAAACCTGTCAATCAAGAAGGAACGCCCATTCCCGAAGCCCATACCCGGAAGCGACGGAGAGGATGCGTCTCGTAAACGGGTAAGTACTGCACATATTTTAAAATAAATAGCCGATTCCCCTAGTAATAACGAGCAGGAATCTAAGGGGGAAAAGTGCCCTCTAAGGGTGAACCCCCGCTTTAATTATGGCTATTGTAGAGGGTAAGCCTGGGGCAGGGTTAAGAAGGGATTAAATGAAGAGGGCAGGTACTTCCCCTTCAGACATGCTTATTGTCATCTGGGCAGAAAGTGTCAGAGAGGAGTTGTGCGTTTGGAGAAAGAGACACAGCAGCATGCTCTGTCAGAGGATCCATTGCTGGATTGTGGCCTGCTGGGGTGAGCTAAACTATATAAAAGACTGTTTCTCTGGTTAGAGCCTGTGGGTGCAGAAACTAAACTTTTTACATATGTACACCTGTATTGCAAGACAAGTCTGTTGCTTCTTCTATTTTGTTTTGATGCTTTGCTGAATAAAGCTACTTCTGTTTTACTGGACTGTCTGAGCCGGTTGTTCACCCCTCTGATCCCCTACAATATATGTAAATATATATGGACTTTATTTGTACAGATATGTCAAATTAGAATAAGTTCATTATACTGTATGTATGTTTAATGCACTTTTATTGTGTTTCTTATGTGATTTATTAACTTATACCTAGCACAAGGATAGCACATTTTTATTGTTTGATTGGTACTTATATTATATGTAAGCTCTGCAGCTTATGTCCTTGTGGTTGCTTTACTTAGTGAGTCACTGATCTAGAACAAATATGCAATTAATTAAAGTCAAGACTTTTGACCTGCATATTTGTTACAGATCAGGAATTCATTAGATTAGTCTTTCTCAACCTTTTTAACATGGAGAAACCCTTGAAAAACCTTTCTGGTCTCAAGAAACCATTGCTAATTACTATATGCAGTATATCTATGGTCATTGGGAAGAATGCTCCCTACATTTGTGGTCAGTAGGAAAAATCCCTCCTGAAGAAATCTTAGTTGTTACATGTGAGGGGCCTGGCTTTGTTGCCAATTCCTGCCAAGCTACCCTGGGATTCCGCTCAACATCTTCATGAGATAGGGTACTCACAGACCTGTCTTTAGGAGAAACTCCGCCACATTGTGACCCATATATTCCAGACCAAAGGCTCACCTTCTTCACAGTACTCACATTTTCCTGGCTCAAGGTCCACCATCTTGAATAAAGAAGCATGTTCACACAGGATAATTTACTAAATAACAACATGGTCAGAAAAATGGAGCTTCTCAACTTCACCCTTTGCCACTTACAGTGCAGAACACAACACTGCCACCAATTCAAACTCAGAAGGCCTACTATTCTTCAGGCCACACACCTTCATACTGTAAGTCAGGGGTAGCCAGTTCCCACCCACTTTCTTCTCAGAGCCCCATCTATACCATATTATAAAGGTCACAGTACTCCACCCACTAGCATCACCCAGGGGAGTGGTCTCCTTAAAAAGAGTACTAACACCTGCTTACAGTTATTGCTTAAGGTCCCCCTAGCAACCTCAGGAAGAATCCTAGGGTACCGTTAGAAAGGTTGCATTAGATAATGAACAATATGAGAGGATGGCTTCCTTTGATCATAAAGAGGAACTGAACTGTTGAAAAACTAGCAGAGGGCAAAGGACTGGTTACCAATATTGCCTGTAATCTCCCTGCAGTGAATCTTTTCCCTAATACTAACTGTCCATGCTTTGTTTACTGTGTACAGCCATATTGATAAAGGGAGGGTTATTGCTTCTTTACTTCAGAGCCTCAAGCAAGACCAACACTGAGCAGCACAGTAGTGACATCACCAGATCTTACTCCAGATCTCCTGACACTAGCAGTAAGAGAAAGCAGTGCCTTCAATTTCACAGTGTAGATATACTGTACATCTATGAGGCTGTAAGCACAATGCCTAGGCACACTTACATACCAGGAAGTGAACTGCTGGTTTTCAGGAGGTATGAAAGACAAAAGGTGCAACTACAGGGTATTGCATGGGCAAAAGTATAGTTTTAATTTTCCCTAAAAAACATAGCAAGTCTTCACTTTTTGTGGTCTGTGAAGCACTGAGCAGGCATTTGTTTATGCATTTAGGGCTGCCTGGAGCTGTACCCAGGCAGCCTATGTTAGTGAGTGGGTGGAGGGAAGCTGTGCATACAGGTGTGTGGGGTAGGGGGATGTACAGGTGAGGAGAGCTGTGTGTGTAGAGGTTGGGGGGAGCTGTGTGTGTACAAATGGGGGGTGGGCTATGTATACAGATGGGGAAGAGGCTAAGTGTGCAGATGTAGGGAGATATGTGTGTATAAAGATAGGGCAAGCTGCCTGCGGATACAGGTGGTGGTGGGGGGGGGTGCTGTGTGTGTACTGAAGTGGAGCCATATGTGTTTACAGGTGGGGTATGCTGCATGTACAGGTGGTTGGGGGGCTGTGTGTGTGTATAGGTGGGGGTGCTATGTGCGCATATATGGAGGGGGGTGCTATGTGTTTACAGATTGGAGATGCTGTGACTGTACACAAAAAAGCTCCATCAAGTGCCATCCCCTGTCCTTTGCGGGCCACTGTGGCAGTTTTATTTGACATTTGAATGGCAGTTATCAGGGCTTAAGGCATACTCTTTGTTTCATACATTTTAAAATGGAATAAAGGTTCACTTCAATGAGGTCCATCCTGTCTTGAGTGATGTCTAGGCATACCTTTTGAAAATCTCCTGCAGGATGCAGTCTTTAAAGTTGTTACCCTGATATTTTCCATTTAAGTCTACTAAATGGAGATCTTCAAAGTTGCATCTCCCTGCAAGTAAAATTGCACAGAAACCAATATTAACCACTTGACCTCTGGAAGATTTACCCCCCTTCATGACCAGAATTTTTTTGCGATACGTAATTGCACTACTTTAACTGTCAATTGCACGGTCATGCAATGCTGTACCCAAATGTAATTTGTAATTGTTTGACTGGGAAGGTGTTAAACATCTGGGGCAATCAAAGGGTTAACGGTGTGCCTAACCAGTGTTTATGTTTCCTACGTGCGTTGCTTTCACTAAGAGAAGTGATGAATTTTATTCCCCTTGCAGGGACACAAAATCCATAATTTTTCCCCTGTCACAATGGAACTCTGCCTTGTTTACATAGGCAGGGATCTGTGTCTCTGCCCAACTATCAGCGGCTGCCGGTGGAAATCTATTAGCTTGCATCCGCAGATCAGCTTGCGCTGTGTAAAATCACAGCACAGCCACTGCGCCATTTGCGCCAGCACACCCCCTGCAACTACTAGGTATGTGATCCAGCACAGAGTGGCCACCCTGCCACAGTATATGTATGGTGGGCGGTCCGCAAGCGGTTAAGGACCTATGTTGATGGACTTTTGTTTGCTTCAAATGAGTTTTGCATTTCAATACTTGTCTATATGAATACAAAATATGCGTGAAGCAGGTCAAATGCAGGTTAGAAAGATGCTGAATGCAGCTCAAGCTCACCTGTTAATGAATTCTAAAGGATCCCAGAAGCTTTTTAAACATACGTGTATGTCTAACTAATTCCATCAAACACAAGCCTAAAGATGGCCAACACAAGCTCTATTATGCACCTGAAGCTGTGTGCATTTTGTACTGTGCTTGGTGTAAATAAGCCCTTTTTAATGCAGTTGACAGCTGAAATGAAGAAAATACGTTGTCAATGTTTACAAAAACATCAATGCAAATATGATGAACTCTGCCCGCCAAAGGAGACTTACGCCCTCTTAACTTGCTTCAGCCCTTTGGACAGGTCTAATAGGAAGAAGCAATCTCTACATCTGTCTTTTGTCATTTCCATCTCATTTTCTTTCATTTCTCTCTGTTTCCCCCTCTGCACTAATCCTTATCCTGCTATAAAGAAACATCTGAACATATGTAAGGAATAATCCAGGCTTTCTAGAATACTAGAGGCAGAAGGCTTTATACTCCACAGACAAAGAGAAAAAAACAATCTCAAAACTTGGCCATGCTTTCAAGCCATCCAGCGTCTAATTTGGGTTGGTATGCAGACAGCGATGACAGTGGCAGCGGCCGGAAAAAAATATTTTCTTTAAATGTTGGTTGTTTGACTAGGACAATGTAAGATTATGAGTTTATGCAGCCATTCAGACTTTAAAATTAAATTGAAATCAAGGCATTTTTCCAAAATGAGATGGACAGGTCATAATCAATTGGAATATATTCATCTTGCTAAAGCTAGAAAAAAAATAGGCTTTCAAAAAATGTCAGGGGCTAAGATCTTGTGTTAAAAGCTGAAATGTTTGGTCCACTTCCCAGACAGCAACTCACAGTATGAATTATATAATACTTAGAATGGCTGTGTGCACACAGTAAGCCTTGTTGGTTTGTCAGTGCTGTGTATTGCTGTGTTATTACCAGATTACCAATCAGTAACAAATGGAAATATCTACAGGACATATTGCTGGAATGATTTTTAAGCATAAAAAATGCAGACAGTTTGGTCTTTATCATGAGAGATTATTGGCTACTTTATGACTAACTCATGGCCAACCAACTGGAACCAACTTGCCAAATGAGGTTTCCCTAACATTAAAAGCAAATTATTTACTAGCAGTTAATTAAAAATCCATTAAAAAGAAAAAAAAGGAAAGAGAAAAAACTCAAAATAGACCTTGCCTGTAACTATAACTTGAACAGGTCAATATCCGTACTCCAGACTAATAAACTAACTTTTTCAAAATGTCAAAGGAACACAGTAACTATCATCTCATTCGAAGTATAATTTATATATCAGTATCCTACATGGTGTGCCAAAGAGATATGATTCTATGCTATGGATATCGTATAACCTGGCCAATCACTGGAGCAGGGGAGACCTGCTGGGGCATGCTGGGAAAACGTATAAATATCCGAGCCACTTAGGGGTCAATCTTTCAACTTAGGGGTCAATCTTTCCTAGGCCTTGGTCCAAGCATGTGGTAAGATGCAGTGATCTTTCCTCGCAGGAGTAAACCCTGAAGATGTTGGCTGCTGAAAAAAAGAGCATATGACCTTGAGGAAACAAGCTGCTCCTGTCCACCACACATGGAAATGTGGTGACAGATAGTTGAGTGGAAAGTCAAACATAGAAACATTCCTATGTTTGTCTACCTTAGAAGACAGAAATTGAGAATGAGAGACTTGGGGAAAGATCTAGAAGGGATTGAGGCCTAGCTAAATTTTGAGATCCAGTGTACTGATCTGAACCTCACCCTCTTCCCCATATTGCCATGTGCAAAAACCTTTTTGTATTTTGAAAATCTACTAAAGTGACTGGCACCAATTATTTATGAATATTCAGAGAAAATAACATTTCTAAAGAGCAATATTCATGTGTAACTAATGAGGATCAGTACAAATAGCACTATGTTTTGACTAACAAGAGGTGTGTGGCTTTTGTCCTAGTGATGCCCTTTCTACCAACACACTTCAGCGAGTTTAAAATTGCAAAAAAACATTTTTTATAATACAACACACTACTGTGTGTTCCCTTGTGTTGTGGTGCAGCTACATTGGTGATGTTGTATTGGATTGCTTTTCAAATTAAGGAAACCATATTAAAGGGCTTGTAAAGGTAAAGAAAAAAATCCCCTAAATAGCTTCCTTTACCTTAGTGCAGTCCTCCTTCACTTACCTCATCCTTCGATTTTGCTTTTAAATGTCCTTATTTCTTCTGAGAAATCCTCACTTTCTGTTTTTCTGTCTGTAACTCCACACAGTAATGCAAGGCTTTCTCCCTGGTGTGGAGATTCGTACTCGCCCCCGCCCCCTCCCTTGGACTACAGGAGAGTCAGGACGCCCACTAACACACAGCTACTTTCTCTATCTGCAACGTAGAGAGCGTCCTGACTCTCCTGTAGTCCAAGGGAGGGGGTGAGCACGACACTCCACACCAGGCAGAAAGTCTTGCATTACTGTGTGGAGTTACAGACAGAAGAACAGGAAGTGAGGATTTCTCAGAAGAAATAAGAACATTTAAAAGCAAAATCGAAGGATGAGGTAAGTGTAGGAGAACTGCACTAAGGTTAAGGAAGCTATTTAGGAAAAATAAATTGTACCTTTACAACCCCTTTAAGTAAGGCTACTGGAATCCATAAAGTTGGGTCCCTTCATGGCCAGTGAAAGGGCTTGTCCCTCTTAATCTGACACCCAGCAGCAGCAGCAGGCAGTCCTCTCCATGATGAATCAAGAACAGCTAGAGTCACTCACCAGATCAGGATCAAAAGCACTGTGGAACACAGTACAGTCAGCAGCCAGCACGCAGCAGCATTTTGAAACACATCATAGGAAGCCAGTATCTATCAGGGCCTCTGCACACAGGAAACAGCTTCTTGGTCACTCCTCTGAGTCCCACTATTGCAGTCAA
Source organism: Rana temporaria (assembly GCF_905171775.1). Classification (NCBI taxonomy): domain Eukaryota; kingdom Metazoa; phylum Chordata; class Amphibia; order Anura; family Ranidae; genus Rana; species Rana temporaria. Next base: position 322,773,164 of record NC_053491.1, read on the forward strand.
GTATACAGGATTGCACTCTAAATCCCTCTATCACAGATTCCAACACATGGCACACCTGTTCCAACATAGGCTTACCAACAGTTATGCCCCACACAGGTAGCACAGGGCACACTGACCAGAGTAGTCTATAGGTAGCACAGCACAGTTCCCTGCTTACCACCATGTGGCCCTGGAATACTCTCAACAGCAGACAGTATGTCCCTGTAGCAACTCTGTCTTCAGCACATGCCACTTTGCCCAAACAGTACCCTCTGGGTAGTACATTACAGCCCCCAGCTCAGTATAGCTCCCTCCATGCCCATCAACACAGCAGGCACAACAGCCCTTGTCCCTTTCTCCTCAGGAACGTCTTCTTCTGAACATGCTCATCAGCTCTGGGGACTTTGGGAAGTGTAGTCCACACAGCCCCCCGTAGCACAGCTCCCAAATGTTTCTGATTTTGTGGAACTGTCCTAGATTAGGAACCAAGTCCCTCTGTCCGTCATTTTGGCCTGAGCTATAAAGTGGTAAAAAAATGCACTTTTTATCTTCCAAAAAGTTTTTCCCAGTGTTAAAAATTTCGCCCATTTTTTTTTAATGGCTGCATTTGTAAATTTCAAAAGCCAATATAAGGGACTAGTAGTGGTATATATATATATATATATATATATATATATATATATATATATATATATATATATACATATGTGATTTTAACTAATCATTTTTTTTTATATAATTTTTTAAGTGTAAATGGCAGGGTGTGTGTCCTATGCCTACCTACTTTTGCTAGAAGGTGTCCCTCATTCCCTTGTCACAAAGTGGGGAGGTATGCACCACAGCCCAGAACTGCATCATCCACTACAACCCCCAGCAGCCCCTGCACTTCATTTTCCATTGGGCAGGGCTGCATGTCCAGTCCATTGAGGTCCTTCTCTATTCTTCCTTGCTAGACTTTAGTCTCGTCCCAGGCTGCAACTGCAGCCGACCAGCATCCTTCGTTGTTCCTGTCCTCTTCCTGTGCTCTGTTACACCTTTAGCCTTGATTCACACTGACAGGGGGAATGAAATTGTACGAGTTCAGCTGAACTCACACAATATCATTGCCACATGTCAGTCCCGGAGTCAGGGGCAATTTCTGAGATATCTGTGTGGGTTTTTGCACAGATCTCAATAGAAATCACACCCCAAACTCACCAAAGGTATTACAGAAACGACTTTTGTGAATCGGTGTGGCTCCGCAAATGCGGCGTTGCACCGATTCAGACTGTACCATTGCCAAATCACATGCCAAATCACTTCAATGTGAACCAGGGCTTAAGGGTGTTAATAGTAGAAGAGAGAAGGGCCGGTTACTCCATGTCCAAATGTGAATACCTTTATTGGCACATGTTAAAAATACAAAAGCAGTGCAGTGTACTTTTAACATAAAATTACTCACATTTGATATGGACATGGAGTTGCTGGCCCTTCTCTCTTCTACTATTGTCTAACTGTTTTTTGGGCAGAGCACCCTATTGTGAACTTAATTTTATATCCAGGAGGCTTCCTTCGTGAGAGCACTGCAATCCCTTGTCTACTTTAAGGGAATTAATGTTCTGTTGCACAGCTTAAAGGGCCAACAGCTAGGCTACAATTACATTTCTTATTTTACAGAGTGGCTCTCTGTTAGACAAAAAAACTTTTTTTTCTTGAAGGGTAAGTTCACCTTTGTACACTTTTTTTGTCTTCTAAATTCCAGCTCCCCAATGCACCAATATAGCATTCATGTACTTTTTTTGCGAAAATATGAAAGCTCTAAAAAATAGTTCTGAAGCTTCTTTGGGGTGATTGCTTTGTGTACGGCAGTCCATTCAGGTAGATGGGCTGCCCTATGTGTGATGAGTGAAAATGCTCCAAAACACCTCCCCAGCATGCTAAAAATAAAAAATAAACGCATGTGGGAATGCGAGTTCCCACTATGCAGAGTTGTGAACTGGGCTTGACAGCTTGGTGTTAAAAAATGTGCACCTGGGAATAAGTGGGTGGATGATGCAGGGTGTGTGCTAATGAGGTCAGCTGGTAAACTCCTTCCTGTGTCATGACCTATAGTCTGTAGGGAAGAAAGTCATTACTAATGGAATGTGGATTAGGACAAGAAAAGTAAGTGACTGTAGATTTAATGGAAAGCTTTACATTTTTAAAAAAAAAAATACACAAATGCTATTTTGGTGCATAGGGTAGCTGGAATTTAGAAAAAAAACACATATTATAGAGGGCTTTGCAGGTTGCAATGTGCAGTATATTTAAGCTATAGCCATTCTAATGCATTCGACTAGGAATGAATTGAAACTGGAATAGATTTTAGAAAAGTTTGATTATCTCTTCTTGCAAAACTCATACTTTAAAGAGCAATGGAGATTTTGAGGTTTCCAATCTGATGGATCTGTTCAAGTGTAATCTTAGCCTTCAATGGTTCTATTAGAACTCTTTCACACTGGAGCAGTGGCCGTTCCAATGGGCAGGGCGTTTTGGAAGCGCTAAATACAGCGCTTTAAACCCACCCCAAACATGCTGCTTGCTGGACTTTTTGAAACGTCTGCGCACTGCCCAAGTGTGAAAAGTCAAAATTGAACAAACGACAGGGTCGGTTTTCAGGCACTTAGCAGAGGCTATTTCCAGCGCTAAAGCACCGGAAAACCGCCCCAGTGTGAAAGGGGTCTCAGTGGTACCACAGTCATGATGAATATTAGCGATGGGCTCGGGTGTGTTCGAATCTAACCCACCAGGAAGCTGTCACTGCACACTGCCAATCATAGGCAGCGTGTGTATATGCAGCTGCCGGTCGGGAAATGCCTCACTGCCTATGATTGGCAGTGTGCAGTGATGACTTCCTGCCGGGTTCCATCCGAACAAGTCCGAGGCCCATCACTAATAAATATGTCATAGGATATTACAGTACACTTGGACTGTATCATGTGAAATGTATTAAACAACATTACAAAAAAATGTTTGATTTTTAAGCTGAAGCTGGTGTTGTTTCAAGATCTGTTAGTGTTGCTGATTCACTGCAAAAAAAAAACAAAAAAACAAATCAGGTCTCCTCTGCTGCCAGACAGGGCATGTCTGCGTGGCAGAGCTGTGTAAATCTCATGACTGGATGGGCAGAAATACAAATTCATTGGTAGGTAAAATAGCATACCTATATGTATTTTATATGTGTACCTTTGTTTACCTGGAGCTCAGATGAAATAACACAGTGCTTTCACGTATACAAGGTTTATAGTCAAAGCAGTTCAGTTAAAAAAAGATAAACACAATATTAATAATATAGCTTTATGATCTCATAATAGCTAGTTTTATTTCCAATTTAAATATTACTTTCAACTTACTCCCACTCACCTGCATTTTAACAAGGCCTCCGAGAATATTATGTTTTAAAGCTATGTAATTAACGTAGGGTCTGTTAGATATTTCCATGATAAGGTCACTTCACGTTTCAAAGCCTTGTAGATTAACTGCATGCCTCTGTCTATATCCCATTGGCACAGCAAGTTCCCGACGCAGCCCATATTTTACAGCTTAAGTGATGAAATTAGCCCCATTTCCATGTGACCTCCATGTGCTCCTTATTTCTCTGTCTAATGCTGTTCACATTCAGTGAGACAAGCAGTGTTAAATATCACTCTGTGTAAACCACAGTCCCTAAAAAATTAACTGATTGCCTTTTTTTCTTCAACAATTTTTGTTCTCATTATTCCAGATGCAGTGAGTGTGACACATACAGGGCCAGTAATTAGGAATATGCAAAGATTTTTTCACAGGTTCATCACAATTAACTGTCCTGAAGGAGTAAGGTGTGACTACAATGATAAAGCCAGATGTAATTAATGTGAGAAAATTCAGTAGTAAAGGCAGGTGTGTGACAATTGCAGACACCATGTTGACAGGATTTAAAATAACTGATTTCTTCTTTTATTTTTTCATTTTCTTTTTTTTTTTTTTTTTTTTCCATTTAAAGTTTTATTTTATTGATGCAGAAGTAAAATCATACAAAGTATAGCATGAAGCACTCAGTACATACCATTCAAGAAAAAAAAAAAAAAAAACAACAAACAAAAAAAAAAAAAAAGGGGAAACAGCGATCAATAAATAATTAAGATACAGTCCAAATTTCAATGTACATCTTAAGTTAATCTAGCATCATGAAGAGAGAGTAATAAAAATATAAATTAATGTCCCCGTAGGAGATCTCCTACCCATCTATGTGTAGCCAGAGTAGAAGAGGGACGAGGATCCAAAACAACGCTTTTCGTACAAAGTCTCAACCGACACCCCGTAAAGGGAGCATACTGTGTCGGGTAAAAGGATAGCAAAATTTAATAACGATGAGAGACTTTTGTGACCCTAAATAACCTCGGACCCCGCCCAAAATGTTGAGAGGAACTCTAGACCTCCTGACGTATCCTAAGGGATGTGTGAGTAGTAGGACCTCCCACTCCCCAACCAAACTCTCCCCCTCCCCCAGGGTGTTCCCCCGAAAGTGTCGTCTATTAAAAGACTAGTATAATAACTAAAACAATCATCTCGAAGCGTGTCTTGTACTAAAGGTATCATGACCGTAGGAGAAGGAAAGGAAGAAAGGAAGAAAGAGAAGAAAAAAAAAAAAAAAAAAGAAAGAACCAATAAGAGAGGAGTTGATTGCCAGTAGTCCAATTAAGTACCTGAGGGGGTCAGAACCTGACCCGGCGATAGGGAGACGCCCACATGTCTGGCCCAAGGTTCCCATATGGCCTCAAAACTATCCCTGGTATTGGAGATAGAGCTGACCATTTTTTCCTGCGTCATGATCCATGAAATCTTCCCCTTAGCTGCTAAGAACGAGACCCTAGGTTGCTTCCAGGCTGCCGCTAGAGTGGTTTTAGCTCCTATGAGCATGAAAGCTATCAGTTTTTGTATGGGTTTGGAGACTCGAGGAATTTCGGAACCTAGCAGAGCGATGTGCGGGGATTTCTCCACCTGTACTCCCGTAACTTTTCTGATAAGGCAAAAGATTCTGTTCCAGAATCCCCTGATTCTGGGGCACTCCCACCAAACGTGTAGCATCGTGCCATGCGTTTGACAGTTGCGAAAGCATAATGGGGAAGACGTAGGAAACATCGCAGCCAATCTACTGGGTACCAGGTACCACCGCATCAGAACCTTTATGTTAGCTTCAGCTAAGGAAGTATTCACTAGACCTTTGAAAGTTTTCAAACCTACCTTGTGCCATCTATTCAGGTCCCAGGTCATCCGCAGATCCCTCTCCCATGCCTCCATGTATGAGAATTTTGTGGAAACCTCGGATAGAGCTCTGTATAATATAGATATTCCCCCCTTGTGTTCCGTCATTTGTTTACACCAACTTTCGTAACTAGTAAGAGTTGCGTGCCTGAAATTGTCAGACCAGTGGGATGAAACAAAGTTAAAAATTTGGGTGTGCCGGGCTCTTTCCGATAGCGGTAAATCAAGTGTCCTCACACAATGCTCCAGTGAAAGTGGGCCCGTGGCTGTCAAAAAGTCGCCTATTCTATAGATCCCTTTGTCCAGCCACCATTGGAAAGCTGAAATGTCCATCCCTATAGGAAACTGTGGGTTGAGAAAGATCCGTGTCAAAGGCTTAGTCTCCGAGACTAAAGAAGGAAGGTGTCTCAGGCCATCCCAGAGTCTAAAAGATTGCGACAATGTAGGGGACAGTATCGAAGGTCTAGATTTTTGTGATGACCAAAAAAGGCTCTCTATTGAGAGGCTAGGGATCGCAAAACCTTCCATATCTATCCACTCTGGTTTTTCACATTCCGCAAAAATAGCAGAAAATTGTGCTAGTCTGGCTGCTTGGTAGTATTTAAACAGATTTGGTAGTCCAAGACCTCCTTGTGTTCTGAGCCCATAAAGGACATTTTGTGCCACTCTATAACCTTTGCCCTCCCAAATGAATTTCAGAATTTTACTCTGTAGTGAACGTAGTTGGTCTTTTTTAACCGCTATTGGTAGAGATCTGAACAAGTAGAGTAACCTTGGTAGGAGGGTCATTTTGACTGCATTAACCCTACCTGTCCACGAAAGTTTGTGTCGAGCCCACGTCTGTAAGTCTAGCTCTAGTTTCCGAAATATAGGTGGATAATTAGCCTGGTAGAGATGTTCAATTTTGGTTGTAAGGTTTATGCCTAAGTAACGAATGGATGATTCGGCCCACTGGAACTCATAATAGGGTTTCAAGTGATTGATCACCGAGGGGAGGGTGGAAATGTTTAAGGCTTGAGATTTATTCCAATTCACCCGCAAACCCGAAATTTTCCCGAAGGACTCCAATAAGTTGCAAAGAATTGGAAGAGAGGTGGTCGGTGAAGAGATATACAGAAGAAGGTCGTCTGCAAAGAGAGCGCATTTATGGATTTGGGAGCCGCAAGATACCCCCCTAATATCCGGATCCGACCTGATCGCAATAGCAAGTGTCTCAATCGCTATTGCGAAAATCAAGGGGGACAATGGACAGCCCTGTCTAGTACCTCTAGCAATACTAATGGAGCTCGAAAAAAAACCCTGTAATTTGACCCGTGCACTGGGTTCAGAGTATAAAGATTTCAACAACCCCCGGAATTGTTCTCCAAAACCCCAGCGTCGCAGAGTCTCAAAGAGGTAATCCCACGTTATAGAGTCGAACGCCTTTCGTAGGTCTAAAGAAAGGAGGAGTCCTTCCTGCCGCGGGTTCCCATCCCAGCCCGACTGAAGCAGAGAAATAATATCGATTGCTCGCCTCACCTGGTCAGGGCCCTGTCTACCAGGGACAAATCCAACCTGATCCCTATGAATATATATTTTTATAAATGAATTTAACCTGTTGGCTAGTATCTTGGTCAATATTTTTAAGTCGTTATTGATTAGTGATATAGGTCTGTAATTTTCAACGAGCTCCGAGTCCTTATCTGGTTTGGGGATGACTGAGATAAACGCCTCATTTAAATTTGGGTGCATGGTACCGCCCTCCCTCCCCCGTTTTGAATTAAAAAATTTAGTGAGGTGAGGGGCCAAGGTTTCGCAGAAAGTCTTGTAATATGGGACTGAGAAACCATCTGGTCCAGGGGCCGAACCATCCTTAAGTCCCTTAATAACCTCTATAGTTTCTTCTATGGAGATCGGTGCCTCCATCAAGTCTACATGACTCTCCTGTAGGTTCGGGATCACTAACCGGTCCAAAAAGGAATTAATCTCGGAATGTCCGGCCATCCCTGACCCCCGATAAAGGGAGGTATAGAAGGTTTCAAATTCTTGCAGTATGCGTTTGGGGTTAAGGGTTGTTGTCCCGTCCCTGGTCTTAATCTTGGGTAGAGCGAACGAACGAAACCTCGGCGAGAGCTTGGTGGCTAGCATCGTGTTCATTTTGTTCCTATATAAGTAAAATCTAGCACTGGACCAATTTAGCGATCGTTCCGCCCTAACTGTCAAAGCTAAATTTAAAGCTAGTCGAGCGGCATCGAGCTGCGAGGCCTGAACCGTCGTCTGATCCTTCTTATGTTGTCTGTGCAGGGTTAAAAAGTCTTTCTCAAGCTTCATCACCTCCGCAGACTTTTCCTTCTTTTTTTTAGAGGCTATCTGTATGATCCTGCCACGAATGGTAGCTTTGTGAGCTGCCCACAATATCTCGGCCGAGGTCCCCTCAACGCTATTAAGTACAAAATATTCCCTGATGGCCCCATCAATCTCTGAAACCACAATAGGGTCGTGTAGTAAAGTTTCGTTTAATTTCCAGTGTGAATTGTGAGAATCTGAGTTTCGAGTTTGTAGCGAGCAAATCACCATGGAGTGGTCCGATAGAGCTGTGTCCGTTATGTTAGCTTTCATGACCATGGGAATATGTCTAGCAGATATGAATATATGGTCAATCCTAGAGTACGATCGATGCGGATGAGAATAGTGGGAGTAGTCCTTTTTGTTTGGATTGAGTTCCCTCCAAATGTCTACCAGGTTATGCTGATATATCAGTTTTGCTATGTGTGAGCTAGCTCTGGTTGGGCGTGTCAATGCTGTAGCTATAGGTCTGGATTTGTCCAAGCTTAGGTCGAATGCAATGTTGGAGTCTCCTCCACACACTATCATTCCCTCCAAGAGAGGAACTAAGGTATCAAACATAGTTTTAAAAAATTCGGTCTGTCCTCTGTTGGGAGCATAGTATGAAATAAATGACACTAGAAGTCCATCCAATTCCCCCTTAACCAACAAGAATCTACCATTAGGATCTCTGTGAATCAGGAGCGGGTTAAATTTGCAAGATTTCGCAAAAAGGATAGCCACCCCTCTCGTTTTATCCTCGGCATTAGCCAGAAAAAATTGTGGATATTGCGCATGGAGAAAGGAGGGTGTGTAAGTGGTCGGAAAATGTGTCTCTTGTAATAAGATAACTGACATCCTCCGGGAATGGTAGGACTGAAACACCTTCCTTCTCTTGACGGGCGAATTCAAGCCCTGAACATTGTGTGAGGCAACTCTAACCAGGTTCGGCAAAGTCAAGTTATGTGGTGAGGTCATTGGGGGAATAAAGTGGGTGCAATTTGGAACTTACCCCATCGACATGGAGGCATGGGAGACAGCAGAGCGAGACAAGACCGGAGCCGAGGCCTGGAACACTATATGTAAGATGACACATGCACGAACTGGCAATCAAGGAAAAAAGGTTAGTAAGAAGAAAAATAAAAGAACAAACAAAAGTAGAAATAATACATTGTAAAATATGAAGTATGTCTTCACAACGAACATGGAGGGGAGATAGATCCCATCCACCTTCGTCAGACAAAACAGTAACGTAGCCCTTAACTCGGGCTACAGGACCAAACCCCGACAGCGACATAGTCCCCGTCCAGGTATGATCTGAGGCGCAAGGCAACTGCCTCAGCCCCTATCAACCCTTTAGAGTCAACAAGAAATCAGTAGCTTATCATATAACACTCTAAATATATACTATCACGGCTCAACAGTAAAATGTACGGATCACGGTCAGTGCAAAGAACATGTAACTAGAAAACAAAACAGTCTCCAAAACAGGAAAAAAAGAAAATCTTTCCCCTTTCCCTTCTTTCCCTTTCCGGGTATTTCATGGGTCCCCAGCCACGGATAGAGAACCCAGATACACTATACCTAACAGGTATAATACCCTCCGTTAAAAGCACCAAGCGGAAGAAAATTTCCAGAACAGCGGGCGAGACCGCTATGATGATTAGTTCAAGTCTTTGTGGTGTCTTTGGTGCGTCTGCTTTTGCTTGTGTGCCAAGTGGGGGATAAAGGACTTGCCGGGGTGGATCGTTTGGAAGGACCTGGTGGAAGGTTTGACGTGTCCATTGCTGAGTCCAGTGAGATCAGTTTTAAGGCTAGCAAAATTTTTTCTCCTTCAGATAGCGTGGTAAAGGCGTGAGTTTTACCCTTGAAGGCAAATTTTAAGGCAAACGGGAATCCCCACCAATATTTGATGTCCTTTTGGGACAAAATCAGCAATAAAGGTTTCAGCGATCTGCGTTTTTGTATAGTAGCTGCAGAAATGTCAGCAAAGATTTGAATATCCTGACCCAGAAAGGATATGCGGGGTTGCTGACGGGATGCCCTCATGACCTCCTCCTTTACTGAGAAGTAATGGGGTTTTACTATAATATCTCTGGGAGATCCATCCTTTCTCGGGGGGCCCAGAGACCTATGGGCCCTGTCCAGCTCCAGCTTGTGGGGTGCAATAGCGGGGATCATGCTTTTGATGAGGTCCTGGATAGCTTTGGGGATGTCTGTAACGGATTCAGGGAGACCCCTCACCCTAAAATTGTCCCTTCTGGAACGATTTTCGAGGTCGTCGATTCTAGTGAGGGCCACGTCTAGTTGTTCCTGAAGTGATTGTATTTGGTCAGTGTTCTGGTTGGTTCTGGATATAGTGATGTCCAATTTATTTTCTATGATCTCCATCCTGGAGCCCAAATTCTGGAAGTCAGCATGTATTTCCTTAGTAATGTTAACTGCTGTTTGGGCTAACCCACGTTCAAGTAGTTCAGAGAACTTCAAAAAGAGCTCCCCTGCATTCTGAGGTATTTCTGATTCTGAGTGACCAGCAGCCATAGAGGCTGGTGAGGCCTGTATTACACCTTGTGCCTGGCCCTTGTAATGTAGCAGTGTGGAGTCTGACTGGGGGCCCAAGGCAGCTGCTGAGGGAGCTAGGGAACCTGGAGAGCCTTGGGCCAGCAAAGGAGGGAAATTTAAAGTGGCTGGAGCGATCACTTGCCTCAGGTCAGCGTTTCCCCCTGCGTGAGGTAGTTGTTGCTGAGGCGCGGCCGCCATCTTGGAATCGGCCTGTATCTCTAGCGCCGTGTAACTCGCTTCCAGGCCCCTCCGGACCGCTCCGCTATACATGGGGGGTTCGACCGAGCGTTCCCCAATCTAATCCGACCCTCCGGGGTCTTGGCACCGCCGTGAAACCGGTGCTAGGGCTGGCGTGGGGCTGAGGCAGAGCGGAGCTCCTAGCTTACGCGGCCATCTTGGACGCCTCCGCGCATGCGCCTCTTATTTTTTCATTTTCAAGCACTTTTTTTTCCATAATTTGATCCTAGACAGATGCATTTGTATCTTAAGACTGCAAATGGAAGCCATTTAAATAGCCAGATGTCAACAAAGTATATTAACCACTTCCATACAGGGCACTTACGCACCTTCCCGCCCAAGCCAATTTTCAGCTTTCACACTGTCGCACTTTGAATGGTCATGCTACACTGTACCCAAACAAAATTGGCGTCCTTTTTTCCCCACAAATAGAGCTTTCTTTTGGTGGTATTTGATCACCTCTGCAATTATTATTTTTTTGCGCAACAACTAAAAAAAGACTGAAAATTTTGGAAAAAAAATACGTTTTTATTTTTTTCTGTAATTTTTTTTGTAAATAAGTAAGTTTTCTCTTTCAATAATGGGCACTGATATGGCGGCACTGATGGGCACCGATGAGATGGCACTGATGGACATCGATGAGGTAGTACTGACGGGCACAGATGAGGTGGCACTGATTGGCTGCGCTGGTATGCGGCACTGATGGGCACACATAGGTGGCACTGATGGGCACACATAGGCGGCACTCATGGGCGGCACTGATGGGCACTTATGGGCGGCACTGATGGGCACTCATGGGCGGCACTGGGCACTCATAGGCGGCACAGATGGGCACTCATGGGCAGCACTGATGGATACTTATGGGTGGCACAGATGGGCACTGATAGGTGGGCACTGGGCATGGATGGGCACTGTGGGGTGGCACTGATGGACACTGTGGGGTGGCACTGATGGACACTGTGCGGTGGCACTGATGGACACTGTGGGGCGGCACTGATTTACCCATGTGTGCCAATCAGTGCCCATTTGTGGGCACTGATTGGCATCTTTTTTTTTATTCTTTTTTTTTTTTTTGCCCAGACTTTTTTTTTTTTTTTTTGCCCAGACTTTTTTTTTTGCCCTTCCCTGGTGGTCCAGGGTGGGCTTCCCTGGTGGTCCAGTGTGGCGATCCGAGGGGGGGCTGCGCTAATAAACAATCAGCGCGAACCCCCCCTGTCAGGAGAGCCGCCGATCGGCTCTCCTCTACTCGCGTCTGTCAGACGCGAGTGAGGAAGAGCCATCAACGGCTCTTCCTGATCAGCCGTGGTTGGACATGGCTGATCACGTGGTAAAGAGTCTCCGTGAGAGACTCTTTACCGAGATCGGTGTTGCGGGGTGTCAGACTGACACCCTGCAACAACGATCGCCGCGATGCGCGCCCCCCGGGGGCGCGCAGCGGCTCAGAATCCTGAGGACGTCATATGACGTCCAGTCAGGATTCTACAACCACTTTGCCGACATCAATCTGTCATTGGCGGGTGGCAAGTGGTTAATGAGAGATGGTAGATCCACCCTACATAGTTTTTCTTACATTAAAAAAGGCATAAAGTTAACTCAACTTATTTTGTTTATATGATGCCAGGTGTAACAGATCTCTGTCACACTCCGCTTAAGTGCCTCCATCAGTACACTGCTTCCTCCAATCTGGACCTTCAGATATCAGATTTTACAGCCAAATATTGTAACCAAGAACGAGATGAGACTAGCTCAGTTACAAAGTTGGGACATGAACTGTTTATTGAAACACAGGTACAAACAGAAAAAACACTCAGGGACAATGCCCCCTCCCTTGGATTCGGGGCAGGGTAAACTGTCCAATCAGCAATAACGAACACCCAGATATTTAAACATTTGAACAATAGATTACCTTATCAGCAGGGGGTTTTGGGGGAATCCCCCCCCCCTGCCCTGCCCCCCCAGTTTACCTGCTAGGAACACAAATACAAACATCTGTCCTATAATACACTTCTCCCAAGGCAGACAGACACAACAGAACAATGGGACACAGCCACACCCCAAACGATCCCAGCAACGAGTCCCCAACAGCATGAGACAACACACAATATATGGATACCGTATTTATCGGGGTATAGCGCGCTCCCGCGTATAGCGCGCACCCCTAAAGTTGCCCCGAATTCCTGTGGAAAAAAGTTTTTTTGTACTTACAGTTTTGGTGTCTTGCGCGGCATCCATCGGCGGCCTCGTCGGGTCCGGCGTCCGTCTGCGGCTTTGGGTGTCCTCTTCGTCGGGTCCGGCATCCTTCTGCGGCATCCTCGCGTCCTCCCCGCTCGTTTCTCGCGCCGAGTTTGAATACTGCGCCGACATATACAGAGCGCAGTACACTCGTGTATTGTCGGCAATGCTCGGCTACTCTCGCGCTGACGTCCTGTACGTCCAGGACGTCAGCGCGGGAGGAGCTGAGACTGCCCGACAATACACGAGTGTACTGCGCTCGGTATATGTCGGTGCAGGAAAGCGGGTATCGGCGTATACAGCGCACCCACGATTTTGCCCTGATTTTCAGGGCAAAAAAGTGCGCGTATACGCCGATAAATACGGTATATAGAATCGTACTGTATTTCCTGATACTTTCTATGCAGAGAATTCTCTCTGCTGAAGCCACAGGTCAAAAGAAAGGGGAAAAAAAAGTGTAACAATTTGTCCTTTAGATCAAAGGAATAGACTTTAGTGTGTAAATAAGGAACGTTTCACCATTTTGGCCAGAATCGTGCAGCTCTAATCTGCATTGCACATTCAATAATATACGGCCTGATTTACAATTATTTTTCTGTAAATTGCATACTTGTTAAATTTCAATTGGATAATATCTATGCTTGCAATGACAATTGGAGCCAATAGAATGGGAGGGTAAAGTTCCAGGCTACACAAAAGACAAATTTAAACTTGTAATTTTAATATAATTTACAACTTTTAGTAAGCAGTATCTCATTAGAAAACACGTATGTCTTTACTTGCACGGAACCTAGGTTCCTGCATAGCACTCGGGAGCAAACTTTAACCCAGTTTCTGTATCTGGGGTATCCAAAACCAAGGAAATATGAAGATCTACAGACCTTTAATGGGGATACATTTGATAGCAATTATAAAAATATACGCATTTTATTTAGTTATAAATTTAGCTATCGTTATCTGGGTATTAAGAATATCAAATTTTTCTCAGTTAACATGTTCTTGCATAGAGGGGGAAGAAAAATCCCAAGGAGATCTTTGGATAAATATTCTAGGAAAGATAATGATATCCACATTTAAATTAATATTATATTATTTATATCAATAATTCATCCAGCACAGTATCTATTTCACTTAATCCAGCCTCCCCATTAAGGCTGAAAAAACAGCCATCCAATATTGTAAAGTATCAATCATTTTTAGTCAGTAAATTTGGCCATATATCTACTTACTGGGTCATGGGATGTTATCTGTTTGTTTGCTCCGGAAATAGCAGAGGGTCATGCTTTATTGATAGAGCAATCACCATGATCCCCATATAAATATAACTCTTGCCTGAGATATATTAGCGGCCCACCAATACCCCAAGGATGGGATGGGTATTGCACCACCTATATCTTCAGGTCATAACACCTACCACTGTGTGATTCCATGAATTGAGGCTAACCTCCACCTGGTTAGGACAAAAGTGGCATGGCGGTCACATTACAGCCACCCACCATGCCGTGAATAGCCGTATGGCCATACTCACAGGGATCCATTGCCAATATGCTCTTAGTGATAGAGGGGGTAATCCACAAAGAAGCGGCGCAACGTAATTTTTCCTATTTTAGTTACACCGCCGCAAAATTTCTACCTAAGTGCCCGATCCACAAAGAACTTACCTAGAAATTTTGAGCGGTGTAACTTAAATCCGGCCGGCGCAAGGCGTTCCTCTTCTCCAGGGGGCGATTCCCATTTAAATGAGGCGCGCTCCCGCGCCGGCCGTACTGCGCATGCTCGTGACGTCATTTTCCCGACGTGCATAGCGCGAAATTACGTTACGTCAGGCTTTGTGGATCGCGACGGGACAATAAAGTTGCGTCGGGTAAAAAAAAAGATACAGCGCCAAAAAAAAAAATTTTAATTAAAAAAAAATCGTGTCGCTAGCAAGAAAGGTCTGTTTTTACAAGGTGTAAACAGTTTACACCTTGTAAAAGCAGCCCTAATTTTGCGTTTGCAAAATAAAACTTACGGAGAAAAAACGAAGCTGAAAAGCTTCGTGGATCTCTGTAAGTCCTAATTTGCATACCCGAGGCGGCATTTCGACGCGAAATGCCCCCAGCGGCGGATACGGTACTGCATCCTAAGATCCGACAGTGTAATTCAATTACACATGTCGGATCTTCATCCTAACTATGGAAAACTGATTCTGTGGATCAGTTCCATAGTTAGGACCAGGGATACGACGGAGTAACAGCAGTTACTCCGTCGTATCTCTTTTGAGGATTTGGCCCATAGTGATCAATTTTCCAATTAGCTTTCCTTATTAAATATTGTTATACTACTAACATATCATTTGACAACATTCTTCTATTCAAACAGCCTGCATCATCATCAGGGTAAAACACATTACATAACAATACATGGTAAGACATTTAACAAACATTTCAAATTGAACTGGTAGTGCAATGTAACAAATGCTGTATTGTAGGGCTCACAGAAAGGGTTTAAAACTTTGGATTCATGTTGGAGTAAGTATTTATCTATAGTGCCTCCTTTTTCAGAAACTTGTTCTAAAGCAGTCAATTTGAACATATCTAAATTAAGATTATGATAAAGCCCCATGCTGGTCAGTGACAGAAGTTTTTTTCACTTTAATGTAAAGGATGCATTAAGGTGAAAAAACACAAGGGTTTACAACCATATTAAAGTCGTCATCTCCAGTACAGTTCCTTTGTATCCAAAGATACTGAGAATATGGGAAACTGGAGATAAGTGACACAGGATTTGTGAATTTGAAGTGTGGAGAATAGTATTTCCCACTGTTGGTTTGCGCTAAAGAGATGATCCTAAGGTATTATCTGGATTTACAAAGATTTTAACATCAAGTTGTAATTGAAGATTGATTTACATTCCATTGTAAATTTGATGTTGTATTCATTCATTTGTATAAGTTAGCTGGTCAGCAGGAATAAGGAGGAACAAGGGAGTTTGCATTGCAGTGATGCATTGTTGTATCAGGGGATGCTGTGTATAACTAGTTGTCACTTAAAAATGTATCAAAAGGGGTTAGGTTTCCCAATCTGAGTTATATCCTCAGCTACTTGCCTGGTGGTGGGTTTTTAACGCTACCAGTCTTGGTGCAGAAATATTGGCTGGGGTTCAAGGGCTTAACTTGGGACTAGGTGCTCTTTACAGTATCTAGATGGCTCTAGGGGTGAGGCCCTTCAGAAATTCTAGTTATCCATCCAGGAGATAATGGTCTTGTCAGAATCCCTATGAGATATTTATACCAAAAGCTATTTAGAGGAAGCAAAATGTACATGAAGCCATGAGCATTGCAAGGATCTCTTTCAGTCAGGCACAATCTACTGTAAGTTTTGTCAGAAGGATGCAGTTCAGAACAGGCTACTGGAGCATGATCTCAAATACACCAATAAAGAATAAAGTACAGTATAACTAAAGGCAAAACTTTTTTTTTTTTTTTTAGTTTTGGATAAAGTGGAGATGGATTAGAATACCTGTCAGTTTTTATTGCTGTACTTCTGTTAAGGAGATTC
The DNA here is from genome assembly GCF_905171775.1 of Rana temporaria. Taxonomy (NCBI): domain Eukaryota; kingdom Metazoa; phylum Chordata; class Amphibia; order Anura; family Ranidae; genus Rana; species Rana temporaria. The sequence goes on from NC_053491.1 coordinate 322,789,279, forward strand.
ACGCTCTCCATTGGTCCTGTTTATCATTGTCATTAAAAGTGAAAGTAAAAGAAAATGTTGGGTTGTCCCCAGAAAAATAATAAAGGGGAAATCATCCTGTTCTGGTGACCTGGGGGTCCCCTAAGAAATTCCCTTAATTTCCAGGGATTTCCTCTTACTTCCTGTTTGACTATGGCACAAAAAGTGAAGGGAAATCGCCACACAGATGGCAAAAAATAAATAAAAACCTGAGAGGGGTTATAATCCTTGCTTGCTCTATGCAAAATGAGAAAAACATTTTTGCTTATAGTTCTACATTATTTACACCACATGGATGTTGTATTGGATGCCTCTAATCAAGGAATCTATGTCATTGTGTCTTTGGTATGTGGCACAGTGTACAAGGCTAATGTGTCAGCCTTGCATGCGGGTTAACCACTAGAGTACCGGGCCATCGTCAAATGACGGCTCCACGGTGACTCTGAATATTCAACAGGACGTCATTTGACATCCTGTATTCTTGCGGCCACTGGGGGGCGCGCGAGCGCGCCGATGGCGGCGCGCGCGCCCGACGCGTCCCCGAGATGCCGATGCGCGTGCGTGGCGGTCGCGATGTCCGCCAGGCACTCGGAATCGGCGGCTACAGGGACAAGACGTGGAGCTCTGTGTGTAAACACAGAGCTCCACGTCCTGTCAGGGGAGAGAGGAGACCGATCTGTGTCCCTTGTACATAGGGACATAGATCGGTCACCTCCCCCAGTCACCCCCCTTCCCCCACAGTTAGAACACAATTCAGGTATACATATTAACCCCTCCCTCACCCCCTAGTGTTAACCCCTTGAATGCCAGTCACATTTATACAGTAATTAGTGCATATTTATCGCATTAATCGCTGTATAAATGTGAATGGCGCCAAAAACGTGTCAAAAGTGTCCGATGTGTTCGCCGCAATGTCACGGTGACAGTAAAAAAATCGCAAATCGCCGCCAATACTAGTAAAAAAATTAATAAAATAAAAATGCCATAAATCTATCAGCTATTTTGTAAACGCTATAACTTTTGCGCAAACCAATCAATATATGATCATTGCGATTTTTTTTACCAAAAATATGTAGAAGAATACATATCGGCCTAAACTGAGGAAAAAAAAACGTTTTTTTAAAAAAAAATTGTGATATTTATTAAATAAAAAAGTAAAAAATAGTGTTTTTTTTTTAAATTGTCACTCTTCTTTTGTTTATAGCGCAAAAAATAAAAACCGCAGAGGTGATCAAATACCACCAAAAGAAAGCTCTATTTGTGGGAACAAAATGATAAAAAAATTGTTTGGGTACAGTGTAGCACGACCGCGCAATTGTCATTCAAAGTGCGACAGTGCTGAAAGCTGAAAATTGGCTTGGGCAGGAAGGGGCGTAAGTGCCCGGTATGGAAGTGGTTAAAGGGCTTCTGACAATGACAATGACAGCTGAATGTAATAATGAAGACTTGGAGAATGATGGAGATGGATATAGTGTAGAGTGCTTTGGTAGGTCATGGTGGGGTGAGGTTTCTTTCATAGCCATTTTATTTATAGACATAACTAGACATGTGCATTAGTTTTCGTCCGAATGCATTTTCGTCCGAATTTTGGGTATTTTCATTATCGTTTTAACAAACGAAAATGAACGTGCAGAATCAGAAATCCAAAAGATCCGTCATAAAAAAATGCTTTATTTTCGTTTTCGTTGCTACAACAGTTCGATATAGATAGGAGATTCGACATGAAGCTGACAATAGCAATCTGTGTCTATCGAACCTGCGGTCGAATGTGCCTAACCTTAACTCTATTAGTCCAAGATTATTCTACATAGAGAGGAAAGGTTCGACATTATAGAGACAGTGTTGGGGTAGACCATTCGACATGAACGACGAAGATTCGACGAAGCAGAGAAAAACATACAAACGTTGAAGCTGTCATTGAAGGCTTATGGTGTCTCTCGAAAGTTCTAAGAAGATTCAACAAGCAGCTAAACTGTACGACGCTGCAATCGTACATTTCCGGTCAAATGCTCGGCCCATAGGCTATAGAAGAATTTGAATGTTGGTTGACTAGTAATAATAATTTATAAATATAATTATTATTAGTCATACAACATTAAAATTCTTCTAAAGCTTGTGGACGGAACATTCGACCGGAAATGTACGATTGCAGCATCGTACAATTTAGCTGCTCTGTCGAATCTTCTTAGAACATTCGACAGACACCATAAGCCTTCAATGATAGATTCTACCTTAATTTGGATTTTCGGTCGAATGCATTTTTTTTATGAAACAAAATGAATAAAAACGAATTTCACAAATTTGCAGTAACAAAATAAATAAAAAAAAATTGAAAGGTGAAATTCTGAAATATTTCAGTATGCACATGTCTAATTAACCACTTAAGGACCGCCTCCTGTACATTTACGTCGGCAGAATGGCACGGCTGCGCACAGGCACGTACCTGTGCGTCCCCTTTAAGTGCCCAGCCGTGGGTCACGGGCGTGCACCCGCGACCCGGTCCGAAGCTCTGTGACCACGCCCGCGGGACCCGCAGACCCGATCGCCGCCAGTGTCCCACGATCGGTCACAGGAGCTGAAGAATGGGGAGAGGTGTGTGTAAACACACCTTCCCCGTTCTTCACAGTGGCAATGTCACTGATCGTCTGTTCCCTGATATAGGAAAAGGCGATCAGTGATGTCACATGTCCAGCCCCGCCCCCTACAGTTAGAAGCACATATGAGGTCACACATAACCCCTACAGCACTCCCTAGTGGTTAACTCCTAAACTGCAATTGTCATTTTTACAGTAAACAATGCATTTGTATAGCACTTTTTGCTGTGAAAATGACAATGGTCCCAAAAATGTGTCAAAATTGTCCGATGTGTCCGCCACAATGCCGCAGTCATGAAAAAAATCATGATCGCCGCCATTAGTAGTAAAAAAAAAAAATATTAATAAAAATGCCATAAAACTATCCCCTATTTTGTAAACGCTATAACTTTTGCGCAAACTAATCGATAAACACTTATTGCGATTTTTTTTCACCAAAAATAGGTAGAAGAATATATATCGGCCTAAAATGAGAAAAATAATGTTTTTTTATATATTTTTTGGGGGTATTTATTATAGCAAAAAATAAAAAATATTGATTTTTTTTTTCAAAATTGTTGCTCTATTTTTGTTTATAACGCAAAAAATTAAAACCACAGAGGTGATCAAATACCACCAAAAGAAACTGGCTGTGCATGAAGCTAGGGTAGGTTTTATTTCTCCTACCTATGGAATTTTGCTGCCAGCCCCCTCTCATGGGCTGAACAGCATTGGCTGCTACCAGGCTGTGGATATATGCGCATTTGCTCCTATGAACTTTGGTTTCTCTTGCCCCGCCAGAGATCCCAGCCAAACTTTTGTTTGTACTCTATATACATGACATGTTTTGTTGAACATATATAATCGAAGTTCTTTTAGAGCTTATATTGTATGCATATGTTAAAATTGTTTTATTCTTTTTCATCTCTTTAGAGTAATCTAGAGAGACGATCTTGTCCTAATTCCCCTGAAGAAGCCAAGAGGCGAAACTAGTAGGGTCGACCTGATCGAAAAAATTATTTCTAGATCTTGCTCCCACAAAATAATTTATGCACTATCTGTATATTGAATTACTATATTTTGTAAAAATTGAATGAATAAACCTTTTTTATATATTTTTATATATACATACATACTTTGTCTGGTTTTCTTCATCGCACCGCAATAATCCCCCCAACTCTTCCAAAAAATTCCCCTCCTTTGAATCTATTTTGGGATGAGGTGCTGTATCCTTTTTTAGGACTCTCGATCACATACCCCCCAATCTACCACGTATTTAGGTGTTTCAATTCACCGTCCAATCCGTGGTCGACAGTCCTTATAATAAACCAGACAAACTGTGTTATTTTTTCTTTGTCTTTCCCCCTTTTTCTTTATAAGAATTGTGATATTTTCCTAAAAAAAATTTTTTTGGTACTTTTTGTAAGAACTGATATTTCTATAACTGTAGATACACAAAATAACGATTTATTTAATATAGTTGGTTGATAGTAGCCTAAATACCGGTATTGGTGTACATCGTTAAACATGGCCGACTTCTGTGGGGCAGCCTGGGAGGATTTGATGTCCAGAATCCAGTCCTCCCAGAAAGAGGCCAAAATGTCGGATGAGGACTTAGATAAAATCTTCATGCGACTACAACGCCTTTTGGAAAAGAAGGCCAGAATCTATTGGCATAAAGCCTATTTTGAAAAATACATGGAAAATCATGTGGTCCCTTGGGGTCTACGAATCCAAATTTTCCCTAACGTACGTAAAATCAATGATTCCTTGAAGCAGTCATGGGAGCATAATTTACAAACTTGTTCTCAGGAAATGATTAGTATATTGTGTAAACAATATGAAAGTGAATTGGAGGAAATAGATGTCCAAATTGGTAATTGGTACTCTGATTGTGTACTTGCTTCGGTCTCCCCCAGGTTTGTCTCTCGTGACAAACATCTGAGGGTATACCTTGAGGAGTACACACTGAGTATCATCAGTACTAAAGAAGGAAAGTTCCAACGAGATAAACAAGCTCATGAAAATGGTTATGCCTATAAGTGGAACCAGGCTACACCCTCTAAGTATACTAAACCCTCAAATTTTGAGGGTCCTAAAACTCAAAACAATATACCAAATACAGGTTCTGCTTCTGTCTCTGTCTCTCCAAGTACCTCAACCACGTATCATGACTTTTCACAGGATAGACTTCCTAAGAGACGAAAGGGAGATCGCACTGCTGCGTCACTGGAATCACTACATCGCACTTTCGGCCCGCCCGGTAACCGTAAGTCACAAACAACTCACAATATTCCACTAAATACGCACTCGTCCACCCCACTACAGGGTAGACCATCCATCGCGGTTAAGGCCTCTAACCCCACACTACTACCATCAGTTGGGATTATCCCCTCTATCCCCTCCGCTCTATCCTCGTCCATCATACGACGGGTAAGCGAACCTCTCATTCCTACAATGTTTCCATCTAACACACAGTTAATCGATCCCAAGATTGCTCCCATTTTTTTAGGGAAAAATCAGGAACAAAATCCAACACCTACTCCTCAAGCTCCAATGTTGGCACTTCAGGACTAGAGGTAATCAACCTTTCAAGTGAAAACCTGACCACTGAACAAATCCATGTACTTGGCCTTGGACTAACTTTTTGCCCATCAGCTGATATGGACAAATTTCAGCTGATAAAAGACACACATTTATTTGCTGGACGCTTACTATTTAAGGTTCTTTATGATAAACCTAAACAATCAGACGGCATTGATTTTTCATTGATGGATTACACTGATCGGGAACTCCAGGCAATGGATGACCTGATGTGTCTATGGGAGGAGGGTCAGACTGGAGATGATACCACTCCAAGATCTGTTGGTCTGGTCGTCTCTGGTGTGACCTTCCCTCCCCCGGCTTCATACAAGCCCAAATCGAGATCTTTTCCATCTTTACAGATGAATCCCAACCTTTGGGCTTTTGTTCAACAAGTGACAAATGAAATTCAACTTATGGACTTGAACAGGAGGGTTGATAAAAACTTGTCCCCTGCTCTGTTGAAAGCTGTGTCTGACTTGCAAAACCATCCCGGATTGATCATAAAGCCAGCCGATAAAGGCGGAAACGTCGTTGTCATGGATGTCGGGGCATATGAGTCCATGTGCCTCGACATCCTTGGCAACAAAGACTGGTACAGACCGATCTCTAAGACTTTAATAGAAAACTTCAATAAGGAGTACTATGAACTGATTTTTGAAGCCTATCAAAAAGGCACAATCGATTTAAATACCTGGAATTTTTTGAACGTGAGGGAATCCAAAATCCCCACATTCTATGCACTACCAAAAGTTCATAAATCTTTAGAACATCCCCCAGGTCGACCGATCGTTTCGGGATGCAACGGTTTAACAGAAAAAGCCAGCACCTTGGTGGACAGATATTTGTTACCACATGTTACGTCTCTTCCCTCTTATGTAAAGGACACCATCCACCTGCTCCAAACTCTGGATGGTAAGTCCATTCCACCTGGATCTTGGCTGGTGGCCCTCGACGTGGAGAGTCTGTATAACTGTATACCACACTCCAAAGGCCTTGAAATTATATCCATAGAATTACAGGCACGTGGCCTAAACTCTGATCCCTACAATGCTTTTGTCCTGAAACTTTTGAAGTTTATCTTAACAAGAAATGTATTTATGTTCGACTCCTCCCACTTCCTCCAGATACAGGGAGTGGCTATGGGGACCAAGTGTGCCCCCAGCTACGCTAACCTGTATCTGGGGGGGTGGGAGAAGGAGATCTTTTCGAACATATGCCTGTCAAAACTGTTGTCTAAGGCCATTAAATGGTACAGATATATAGACGACATACTGATTTTGTGGTATGGCTCTAGGGAGGAACTCACACTCCTTATGCAATTACTGGCTATTAACACCTTCAACCTAAAGTTCACCATGGAATGTAGCCAAACTGATGTAAGTTTCCTGGATCTGCGTATCCATGTTGACCGTATGGGTCGCTTGCATACATCACTGTATCGCAAGCCGTCTGCGGGCAACACTGTTTTGCACGCGACCAGTGCCCACCCTGAACCACTCTTGGATAGCATTCCTTACAGCCAGTTCCTGAGGCTCAAAAGAAACTGCACCAGAGACACAGATTTCCACGCTGCAGCTAATGATCTATACTGTAGATTACTCTCCAGGGGCTACAGTCGATCCTTGCTCAAAAGATCATTCAACAAGGTGATCAGACTAGACCGATCTAATCTTATTTATTCAAATGCCAACAAACAACCTAATAAAACTGACTCTATCAGAATAGTGACCAAATTTTCGCAACAGCATATTCAAATGCGACAGATTTTTAAAAAATTTTGGCCCCTACTTCTAGCCGACAATACGATATCAAAATATATAAAACCATATCCTGAAATCACATTTAAACGGACTCCCTCACTGAGGGATCGCCTTGTCCAAAGTCACCACACCAGAAAGGAATGTGAGACATCTACTACCAAAGGTACATTTTCTTGTGGTAACTGTGACATTTGTCGGTTTATATATACCAATGACGTCACTCTTTTACCCAACGGTCGCATTCACAAACTAAAGTTCCGTGTCACCTGTCAATCGGTGGGCGTCGTCTACTTGGCATCTTGCCAATGTGGATGTTTCTATGTTGGCAAGACCAAGAGACCGTTTTTTAAACGCATTAGAGACCATGTCAACCCTCTATATAAGCGTCTAATGACCACTGCTTTAAATAGACATGTAGGTTGCCTACATGACTTTGATCTTAACGCTGTAAGTTTCTCAGCCCTGGAGCATGTTCCTATACATCAGGGGTATTGAATTAAAATGTACTGAGGTCCGATTAGTAAAATTTTCTTCAAGCGGAGGTCCGAATCGCAGTTTTGTGCAATTACTCTGATTCTTTACATCACAGCCCAGGGGTGCAGACGCGACACACAATTCGTTTGAATGGGTTGCTGTGCCTGAGTTTTCTGCTGGAAAAAGGTCCTGGCATCTTTTTTAAAAATGCAGCCGCATGGAAACTGCATGCTGCGTTTATGTGCGGGAAATTGCACCTTGCATTTCAGTGCATTTAGGAGTCAATGGTACCCCTTCACGTTTACTGTGCAGCACCACATTTTGTGCACAGCTGCTTGTCCCCTTCACATCTTCCCCACCACAGCCCTGCCCCCCTTCACATATCCCCCCACACAGTATTACCCCCTTCACATATCACCCCACACAGTATTGTCCTATCACACATCCCCCCACACACAGAACTGCCCCCCCACACACAGCACTACCCCCCCCCCACACACAGCACTGCCCCCACACACAGCATTGCCCCCACACACACAGCACTGTCCCCCCCACAGCACTACCCCCCACAGCACTGCCCCCGCACACACAGCACTGCCCCCCCACACACAGCACTGCCCCCCCACACACAGCACTGCCCCCACACACACAGCACTGCCCCCACACACACACAGCACTGCCCCCACACACACACAGCACTGTCCCCCCCACAGCACTGCCCCCACACACACAGCACTGCCCCCACACACACAGCACTGCCCCCACACACACAGCACTGTCCCCCCCCACAGCACTGCCCCCGCACACACAGCACTGCCCCCACACACACACAGCACTGCCTCCACACACACACAGCACTGTCCCCCCCCACAGCACTACCCCCCACAGCACTGCCCCCGCACACACAGCACTGCCCCCCCACACACAGCACTGCCCCCACACACACAGCACTGCCCCCACACACACAGCACTGCCCCCACACACACAGCACTGCCCCCACACACACAGCACTGCCCCCACACACACAGCACTGCCCCCACACACAGCACTGCCCCCCCCACACACAGCACTGCCCCCCCCACACACAGCACTGCCCCCACACACACAGCACTGCCCCCACACACACAGCACTGCCCCCACACACACAGCACTGCCTCCACACACACAGCACTGCCCCCACACACACAGCACTGCCCCCCCCACACACAGCACTGCCCCCCCCCACACACAGCACTGTCCCCCCCCACACACAGCACTGTCCCCCCCACAGAACTACCCCCCACAGAACTACCCCCCACAGCACTGCCCCCGCACACACAGCACTGCCCCCCCACACACAGAACTACCTCCACACACACACACACAGCACTGCCCCCACACACACAGCACTGTCCCCCCCACAGAACTACCCCCCACAGCACTGCCCCCGCACACACAGCACTGCCCCCACACACACAGCACTACCCCCCCCCCACACAGCACTGCCCCCCCCACACACAGCACTGCCCCCACACACACAGCACTGTCCCCCCACACACAGCACTGTCCCCCCACACAGCACGGCCCCCGCACACACAGCACTGCCCCCCCCCCACACACACAGCACTGCCCCCGCACACACAGCACTGCCCCCACACACACAGCACTGCCCCCACATACACACAGCACTGCCCCCCCACACACACAGCACTGCCCCCCCACACACAGCACTGTCCCCCCCCACAGCACTGCCCCCGCACACACAGCACTGCCCCCCCACACACAGCACTGCCCCCCCCACACACAGCACTGCCCCCCCCACACACAGCACTGCCCCCACACACACAGCACTGTCCCCCCACACACAGCACTGTCCCCCCCACAGCACTGCCCCCGCACACACAGCACTGCCCCCCCACACACAGCACTGCCCCCCCCACACACAGCACTGCCCCCCCCCACACACAGCACTGCCCCCCCCACACACAGCACTGCCCCCCCCACACACAGCACTGCCCCCCCCACACACAGCACTGCCCCCACACACACAGCACTGTCCCCCCACACACAGCACTGCCCCCCCCCACACACAGCACTGCCCCCCCCCCCACACACAGCACTGCCCCCCCCCACACACAGCACTGCCCCCCCCCCCACACACAGCACTGCCTCCACACACACAGCACTGCCCCCACACACACAGCACTGCCCCCACACACACACACAGCACTGCCCCCACACACACAGCACTGTCCCCCCACACACAGCACTGCCCCCCCCACACACAGCACTGCCCCCCCCACACACAGCACTGCCCCCCCACACACAGCACTGCCTCCACACACACAGCACTGCCCCCCCCCACACACAGCACTGCCCCCCCCCACACACAGCACTGCCTCCACACACACAGCACTGCCCCCACACACACAGCACTGCCCCCCCCCACACACAGCACTGCCTCCACACACACAGCACTGCCCCCGCACACACAGCACTGCCTCCACACACACACAGCACTGTCCCCCCCACAGAACTACCCCCCACAGCACTGCCCCCGCACACACAGCACTGCCCCCCCACACACAGCACTGCCCCCCCCATCCATCCATCACATTTAGATATATTTTCCTCCCTTCCCTCTCCACCCCTACCTTTCACAGAGCGGAGAGCAGGAGGCGGGACAATCGCGAACTGAAGGCACAGCAGCACTGGGAGGGGCGCGGGAGCTGCCGGGTTGAATTTTCAGTGAACTGGTGATTGGCTGCTAGGACTGCCTCCTAGCAGCCAATCAAATCCTGATTAACGTGACAGGCGGCTACCTCTCTGGTCTCGCCCCCAGTCCAGAATTGTCCCGCCTCCCGCTCCTCTACTCTGCTAATGATAGCGGAGGAGGCTGGGGACAAAAGCGCCGACTAGATGGCGCGATCGCCGCAGTCCGTGAAGAGCAGCAGCTCGGGCCGGACGCGGACCGCGGGCCGCCATTTAGTGATGCCCGCTATACATGTTCGAGGTGGAGGAATTGACCAGACCTTACTCCAACTTGAAACCAAATGGATACATCAGTTAGATGCCACTAAATTTCCGGGGTTGAACGAATATATCAGTTTCAAGCCCTTTCTGTGAAAGAAATATTTATAAGAAATTCTATTATTAAATAAAATGGTGTGGCCTCTACGTTATTCCATCTAAGAAAGGTGTTATGGTCTGGTCATTTCCTCCCTCCTCATTACATCCTGCTCTATTGCCACTCTCCAGCAGGTCCTACATGTATTTTACTTTGACCACCAAACTCTTTGCCCCATATTCCACCTAGTGGGCAAGTTCCGGCACTGGCTAAAATCAACCCACCTGCTCCCATTTATGATGGGGGCAATAATGTGTTATATATTGCTATATATCATTATAACAACCACATTTACTTCCTTTGAATATTGATGTATAATTTATGAATCAATAATAATGTTGTCGATTTTTGATTGTATGTATTGAAATATACTGAATACATATGTTTGTACATATAGTGTAAACCCTACATTTTTCATTTTATTGGTAAATATGTTGTATATAATTTTTTATTTTGGCTTGGGTCTCTGGCTTGGCAATTTTTCCTTTCTGGGTTCACCTATATGTGGGACTAGCTTGAGCCCTAATTAGTTCTGGAGGTAATGCACATCCTTCCCAATAAGCCACTACAGCCCTTTTCCATACATCAGCCCATTCACATCCCTGTTCAGGGTCTCTCTCCCCTTCTTATTAGTGATTTTTTGTTTGTCTTAATTCTTTAGTATATTATGACTTTTACAACATATGATCTACTGCTTTTGCTTTCATGTTTGATTGCTTGGTTTGCCTTGATCAGTCAGCTTGCGGTCATGGTCCACGCCGCTCTGTGTATGTGTGACTGTTTTGGTGCTGCTGGCTGGCAATCGCTCTCTTTTAGTGCTCTGTGTTCCTCCCCTCTGCACTCATACGTTTCCTTCCTTTTTTCCTTTTTCTCCAGAGTGCGGCTCCGCTGATTGGCCGGTGTCATCATATGACACGGCTGCTTCAGCGCTAAGGAGTGTGGGAATTGTAGGCATCTCAGCGACCATGTGACCTCTGAGATCCAATCGCGATGCACCCGCCTCCCCAACAGGCTATATATAGCATGATATGATCATTATCTGTCTGCTACCAACAGGGTACTGACAGATGTCTTTATTCCTCTTAAAGATAGGTAAGTTTCCATCCTGCAACCATTCACTCTCCTCACTATTGTCTCCTCTGTGTAAGGTTTGAATACTTATGGCTAAACCTTCACTTTTTCATTTATTTTCATTCATTTTCTACCCTTTTTAAAGGAGATTATCTGTGGACTTTTCAGCTGCAACTGACTGGTCCTTGATTTTTGCTGCAAACGACTATCCTTTGACTTTCTATCACCAGCTGATGTTTGCTTGCACTCAGACTGTTCATCTAGTTAAATACTCCATGTAAGTTGATCCCTTGCTTACACTTAATAATTTAGTTACCCATGTTCTCACTAACTTTATGAAGTATACTAAATCTATTCAAACACTTTTTTTTTTTTCTCAGATGAATTGAGGCTCTTCAGTGCCCATGTTATTGTCTTACTTAATTCCCCTGTATTCACCTTGATTTTATCACGCTTCAAGGTATGGCTGTTTTACATATATTAACCCTATTGACTCTATTATGGATTTGTTTAATTAGTTGAAACAGATCATAATTTAATAACACATATTCTAACATAGATTCTTTTTCTTCTGTATTTTAAGTCCTGTCAGTTGAACTTGGATTTCAATATCCACCCTGAGGGGGTTTTTCCTTGACTGGCTGTGCATGAAGCTAGGGTAGGTTTTATTTCTCCTACCTATGGAATTTTGCTGCCAGCCCCCTCTCATGGGCTGAACAGCATTGGCTGCTACCAGGCTGTGGATATATGCGCATTTGCTCCTATGAACTTTGGTTTCTCTTGCCCCGCCAGAGATCCCAGCCAAACTTTTGTTTGTACTCTATATACATGACATGTTTTGTTGAACATATATAATCGAAGTTCTTTTAGAGCTTATATTGTATGCATATGTTAAAATTGTTTTATTCTTTTTCATCTCTTTAGAGTAATCTAGAGAGACGATCTTGTCCTAATTCCCCTGAAGAAGCCAAGAGGCGAAACTAGTAGGGTCGACCTGATCGAAAAAATTATTTCTAGATCTTGCTCCCACAAAATAATTTATGCACTATCTGTATATTGAATTACTATATTTTGTAAAAATTGAATGAATAAACCTTTTTTATATATTTTTATATATACATACATACTTTGTCTGGTTTTCTTCATCGCACCGCAATAATCCCCCCAACTCTTCCAAAAAATTCCCCTCCTTTGAATCTATTTTGGGATGAGGTGCTGTATCCTTTTTTAGGACTCTCGATCACATACCCCCCAATCTACCACCAAAAGAAAGCTCTATTTGTGGGAAAAAAAGGACGCCAATTTTGTTTGGGAGACACATCGCACGACCACACAATTGTCAGTTAAAGCGACGCAGTGCCGAATCGCAAAAACTGGCCAGGTCCTTTACCTGCATAATGGTCCGGGTCTTAAGTGGTTAAGTAACCAAATTTGGATCCTAAATTCCTTCATTCTTTTGTAAATTTGTCTGTTTATTTAAGAAAGCATCTGGTTACATTCCCATTTCTGTGTTTTTAATTAGGTTTGATTGTAGTGTTTAGAATTACTATTCATTTAGGCTACTTTCACACTGGGGCGGGGGGCACAAGTGGTAAAGCGCCGCTAATTTTAGCAGCACTTTACCGCTGTAATAGAAGCACTTTTCGGCTGTTAGCGGGGCACTTTTAACCCCTGCTAGAGGCCGAATATAGGGTTAAAAGCGCCTCTTGCGGCTAAGTGTACCGCACCCCTGGGAATGAGACAGGGAGTGTGGGGCCCAAAGGTGCATGGATTTCCAGTACTGCTGCTGACTAGGTAGATGCAGGCAAGGTAGCTGGGGTGTGCTGGAAGAGCGGACTCAGTAGCCGTGCAGGGAAGCGTTCAGGTGCGGTACCGTAGGTAAACCAAGAACGAAGTCTGGAGCCAGGCCAAGGGTCATACACAGGAATCAGTCCAAAGGAATTTACAAGAACAAGTCGGGTCATACACAGGAACAGAAGATATAGAGTAGTCAGCCAAGCCGGGGTCAGATGCAAGGAGATAAGCAGAGTCACAGGTTCAGACATAAGCCAAGGGTCAAGCCAAAGATTCAGGATACACAGGATACAGGAGATGCAGGAAACCGATGACAATCCAGCAATTTGGGTCAGACAGTGGCAGCCTTTTATAGGCCAGCAGGGGGATCCACCTGTCACACGATGTGCCTCTGGCAGCCATTTCTTCTACTGGCAAGATTTCCAGTACTTCCATGGCCATTTCCCTGACATTTGGAGCCCATCTATCTAGTGATAGCTGAACCTCCCTTCCCCCATTTCATCATTGGAATTGGATTGGAGTCAGCAATCTGGGAGCCGACCCATAGAGTCTCCTATCGCGAAGATCAACGCCTAGCGCAAGCAGGAAGTTTGACTGTGACAATGACCAGATTGGGCAATCGGCCTATCATGCACATGTGACCCATCGCCGTATGGTGTCTTTGGGTTCACTCCATCCGGTAAGGGTATTTTATCCTCTTCCTTGTGTTCGTGGGAATTGCATCTTTGAGGGGAAATCTTCCATGCTGACCCTACAGGGATCGTCTCATCATGTTCAATATTTGTTGTTCATCTATGGACACTTATAGAATCACATTGGAGTGTGTTTTATTGTTTATACTGTTTACGGGGTAATCTTATATCACCTTAAGGGTGTAATTTATTCAAATGTTTTCATTATTTAGAACTCATATCTTTGTGAGTTCCTCATTGGCGTTGCACTTTTATTTATAAACTCTTCATTGACCTGAACCTAAAGCTCATCTTTAGTCGTGTAGCCACATGTTTCATTTGTGGGGGATAGTGGGAGAATTAGGGAATACTACTTTAGCGTTCCACTGAGGAAATGTCAGTGGATGTCATGTACAGCAAACTATCATAGGGAGTACTAGATATGGGATGAAAGGGGAAGAAGTAAGTAGCTTAACTTAGTCTCCAAAAGGTCACTTCCATGCTGTTACCATGCCATTAACATTACTGTTGTGTTTATTAAATCCTTAATTTTTGTCTGTATAAATTGAAAAGAGATTAATGCATTTAATACATGTGCCTTGTGATCCACTGTCCCTGTTCATCTTTCATAGGACCTACATGTTCTGTCCTTGCCTTTTACTATTGACAAGTTTGAATAGTTTTTTTTTTTTTCATTTTCTTTTTACTTTCTGTATCAATATGTTTTTTTTTATAATCCATTCAGCTGCCCTGATTGAACATTTGCATTTTTTGTTATTTTCCCTGTAGTTTTCAAATGTCTATGATGGCCCTTCCGCTTTTTTTAAAGGCCATTTTTTTTTATTATTTATATGTCTTCTTAACCTAGAAAGATCCACCCTGGTTAAATGTTTGCTCCATTATATTTGTTCCTCAATGGAATGCAGCTGTGAATGCCTTATATTAATATGTCCTTAAAACACTCCTCGCAGAGGTAATGACTACACGCAATTCCACCTTGCAGGTAAGAGTAGAAAGAGCAATGTCTCTAATTGGTGTAAAAGGGTGTTTTCTGATAACCAGGTTAGGTCTTAATAAAGGCAAAAGGCCTCTGAAAAAAAAAAGATAGAAAGGGCCAAAATCTGATCTTTGACAGTGATTAAAGCCAAGAACTGGTCTAGACCCAGTCATTTTCCTATCCACCATCATGTTTTTTTATTCCATTTTTTGAAGATCCAAATGTTTTGATAAATTACATTGTTTGCATGTTATTTTAATTGTTAAATGTATTTTTATTTTTTCATTGATCTGAGGAAGCCAACATGGACAGGGGCAGCAGTGTAAACTGGGTACCCCCTTAGGCGAGAAGAAAGTCCTAGGCCCCAACACCACTTTGCCTCTTCAATATATTCCCCATTTGCACTAGTACGTTGCTGCAGTCTTGATTTCCACTGGTCGAAGGCATGGAGAAAATCTATTTCTGTGAGCTGTTTCAACACATCCACCGTTTTCTTCTTTACAACATCAACTGACTCAAAACATGTCCCTTTAAGCACTGATTAAACTTTTGGGAATTCATTCTCACATCCCTCACTGAATCTTTTGTGCCATTTAAACACACGTGCACGAGACAGGCTTTCATTCCCATAAGCTGTAGTAAGCATCTGAAAACATTCTAATGGTGGTTTGTGCAATTTTACTAAATATTTCAAATTGACATGTTGTTCAACTTCTAAACTTAGCAATTTTTGGCACACTACAGATAACACAACCAAACTAAATGGCAACTGAACGTCATAGAGTGTTAACGCTTGTCATGCAGGTTCAAACATGTTCAAGGTCACCAATCATGCAGTTATAACCGGTTCTGACTGCTTTGTTTACTGGGTGGGATCACAGTCTCGTTATTTAATAGACATACGTGAATACAGTTACATTTATCTTTTTCAGGTATTGATTATATGTCCCTCCTATGGTCTCTAATACCTAATGTGTTTGGCCCCAATTTTTTGGGGAACCTGATGCATGATTAATCTAGCATGTTTTCTACCGTGAGCATTCTGGTAGGCCAGTGTTTCTCAATTCCAGTCCTCAGGCCCCCCCAACAGGTCAGGTTTTCAGGATTTCCCTCAGATGAAAAGGCTGTGGTGATTACTAAGGCAGTGAAACTGATCAAATCACCTGTGCAAAATAATGGAAATCCTGAAAACCTGACCTGTTGGGGGGGCCTGAGGACTGGAATTGAGAAACACTGTGGTAGGCCCATCTCCCCAACATGACTGATATTTTGTTTTGACTGTTGGTTGATTTGTTGAAATAATTATGATACACATATGTATTTCATTATTACTTATATATGTACTGCAACCTGCAATAACGCACTGAAATATACCAGGTTACATGTGCACTGCAATATGCTTTGGTAAACGTGCAATAACACACTGAAATATACTGTGTTAAACGTGCAGTAACTCACTGCAATATACTGCAGTAAACATGCAATAATGCACTGCAATATACAGTGGGAAACGTGCACCAACACACTGAATAATGCTGCATTAAACGTGCACTAACACACTGCCATAGACTCCAGTAAACCTGCAGTAACTCACTGAAATATACTGAGTTAAATGTGCAGTAATGCACAGCAATATACTGCAGTAAACATGCAATAAGGCACTTAAATAAACTGCATTAAACAAGCAATATGCACTGCAATATACTGAGGTAATCCTACAATATTGCACTGAAATATACTGTGTTAAACGTGCAGTAGCACATTGCAATATAATTTCGTTAATATGCAATATCTCACTGAAATATACTGCGTTAAACGTGTAGTAACGCACTGAAATATACTGTGTTAAACGTGAACCAGCGCACTGCTTTACACTGTGGTAAACATGCACCAGCGCACTTAAATACACTGCGTTAAACGTGCACTGACACCCTACAATATACTGCGGTAAACCAGCAAAAACGCACTGAAATATACTGCGTTGGACATGCAGTAACGCACTGCAATTTACTGTGGTAAACGTGCAATAACACGGTTTTACACAAGGTTTTCTTCAATCTCTCGCCATCACCCCTCAGTGAGCTTAAAAAGAGACCTATATATACCATCATAAGGAGAACCACTTATCGGGATACAAGGTTGCATAGCTGATCCTTATGTTATGTCACCTATAAGAAGCTGTGTGATCCACTGCAGGACCCCAGATTTCCAGCGGAAAGGAGGCCAGGCTGTCTGCCACATGGCGCAGGTCACCCGCTATAGAACCCAAATGGTGGGTCTGCCGGGCCTGGTCCCTCGCCAGATTTTCTTCAAAGGCATCAGGATCACCCCTGGTCTTCCTCAAGGCAGGAGAGGCTTGGGGCCATCTGTATGGGGAGGCCCTTGAGGGGAGTTCCCTGATGAAGGAGGAGGATGAGGGGCTTCCCCTGATGGAGGAGGCCCTTGAGGGGCTTCCCCTGATGGAGGAGGCCCTTGAGGGGCTTACACTGATGGAGGAGGAGGTTTGGAAGGCTCCAGGGATGGGGATCTCCTCCACGAGGTATACACCTTCCTCTAGAGTACCGTGCTCCTCCTCAACTTCCTCTAGAGGAGAGGTCCTCCTGGGATGGCGTGGGTCGCCCAGCAGCCGACGACGGCCCAGCTCCCTCCAGCACATCTGTGGATGACACAAAGCATTCACATGTTGGTGGACCCACACACTTGTCACATGTTCCCTTACACCCCCTCACATGCTACACACCGGATAGGAGATAAAACACACTTACCTGTCCTCAAGGGCTAATCAAGGGAGTCATAGCCCTCCAGGCCCTCTACCTGCTCCCTCTCCAGGCACCTGGCAATGATCTGCTCCTCGGCACTCAGCCTGATGGTAGTGGCTGGTCCACCTCCCGTGCCCCTGGCGTGCTTCCTCATCGTTGCCAGCTTGTCTTTGATCTGACGACGCAGGTCATAATTTTTTTGGGCTATGTCCCTTGACCACCTAACCTCCTGGCCAAGGGCATTGACCTGCGTGGTTATCTCCTGCAGGATCTCCTCCTTCCGGACCTTGCTGGTCGTGCCACTCTCTGCCCCATGGAGGTACTTGTCGTGCCTTGAGATGGCATCGATGATGATGAATAAATGAATGACTTGTATAGCGCAACTCATGCGAACTGAATTGCCTCTGGGCGCTTTTTCCAGCCAGAGTCTGCTTGGCTGGTGCGGTCATTTTACCCCGTAGGATTTCGACATGCTGGGACACACTGTCATACACACAGATATACATATATATACTGGGCCAATTTTTTGGACAAGATCCAAATTACCTACCAGCATGTCTTTTGGAGTGTGGGAGGAAAACGGAATACCCGGAGGAAACCCACACAGGCACAGGGAGAACATGCAAACTCCAGGCAGATGGTGTCGTGGTCGGGATTCGAACCAGCGACCCTTTTGCTGCTAGGCGAAAGTGCTACTCACTGCACCACTGATAGCCTTCTCCTCAGGTTAAAAGTTTTTTTTTTCCTCCTCTCCTTCCCAGTCACTGGAGCAGACATGGCTCAGAAAACAGAAAGCAAAAGTACCTACACCAAAAGCTGCTGGTGTACTTTTGCGCTCGACGGGCGCATGTCTGGGCGTATTTATGCACTGGGCATAGGCGGTGGGCCGGCGTATCTTAGGGGTTACGCCGGGGCGTAGTTGCGGGCCATATGTCCACTTCACAGCGCATGCGCCGTTTAAGATACGCCCGACGTAAACCACTGCGACACGCTCAGAACATAATTTGCATGGGGTCACGCCCACTTACAGTTACGCTGGCCTACGCCTGGGAAAATAGGTTACGCTGGCGCATCTTGGTGAGTAATGGCTTTCTGAATACAGTACATGCCTCTCCGCACTGCGCCGGCGTAGTGTAAAAAATATACGCTACGCCCGCATAAATATGCGCCCATGCATGTGAATCCGGGCCTTTGTAACTACTCTTGCTTCCATCCTGGAAAACAGAAACTGATATGAAGGGATCTATTTATTTGGTAAAGTACTGTGTTATATATCAGTGCTGTATAAAATATAGTGAAAATACTCAAAATAAGCCCCAAATCATAAAATATTCCAGCCTATGACTATGTACTTTTCACAAGACGAGCAAATCAAGCGCAACACCAATTTTTTTTAAATGTCAAAACCATGGAGGCAAAAACTAGTTTCCACCATATGTAGTCCTTTATCTAAAAAAATTAAATAACATACATTTATTGTACTGCTTTCATAGAGTAAGAAAGTAGAACCACCCTAAAATATTATTGGCCCAAAAATAACTACAATATTTCAACAGTCTGTACTGTACTTAACTGTGCAGCATTTTCCTATAAAGCTAATGCACATGCTTCCTAATTTCAAAAGCTAAACTCATATTTTCAGTTTGTTGAGTTCCTTCGAGTTTCATCTTCTGCCTGTGACACTGTTGTGTTTCATTTTAAGTAATCCAGCATTAATGAACATTAAATGAGCTATGTTTCAATTTCCTGAAATGTGTGCATCTGTGTGAGTTGCTCATTAGCCTTATATCAGAGATAAGGAACATGCTAATTAGAGTATATAGGTTGCCAAGATAGGTTCATGCCTACTCAAACCTGACTGATTATATTCTAGCTTGTGAAACAAGTTCATTAAACAGTGAATCTCTCAAATTTCACATCTGTGAACACATTTCCTTGGGAGTGGTGATGCTCATTGACATAAAAATGCTGTGCTGATCTAGTAAAACGAGTAGCACACAAATACACAACATAATTAGTTAGTTTACATGCACTGTAATCGTTTGGTTGGGATCATTTAATAAAGGGAGAAGCCTATGCAGCAACACACATTCTTTTTCTTGGGTATAAACATAGAATGCTCAAAATGGCACTAAATGATGTTCTTATTCTTCAAAAATAATCTATACATATGCACTACTTAACCTCCCTGGCGGTATGATTCTGTCTGGAATTACGTACCAAAAGCGGTACAATTATTTTGCAAGGAAATTTGGCGTTTTATACTGTAGGCCTGCAATTGTTAGGAATAACTCATTTAAATCTGACCAAACAAGAGTCTAGTAGGCATCCCGGGTATGAATTATAATATAATAAATAATTATAAATAATTATAACAAATGATAATATAATTATAATAAAAATTATTCAATAATGTAATCAAATCAAAAACACTGAAATTTGCTCAGTTGCAGAATTGTCGCTGTCATTACTTTTATTTTTTTATGACAAATTTCCCCACAAATCGCTATCGCACAATTCTGCAAGTGATTATAATTTATTATCACTGTTTTCTAGCTGCTCTAAAACCATTTTTGACATAAAGGGACACTTTTGGTTGCTATGGACAATCTACAGTTTCCAGGCAGAAAGAACAGTTTTTATTATATGAAAGAACATGTAGGGCACTGGGCAGACCACTAGGGACAAGGGGGGTGTGTATTTTTTACATACAGTACTGTAATCTATAAGATTACAGTATACTGTATGTAATGTGTTTGTTTACTTTTTTGAATTTGGCGCCGTTCTCCGCCCCTGTGCATCGTAACGTTGCAGGGAACGGAGATCGGCGGCACACGTGGACACTGTGAATCGAGCGAGCACCCGCTCGCTCACACAGCGGGGATGCATCGCAGGATCCAGGGACATGGTAAGTAATTCCCTGTCTGTGGATGCTGCGAAAGGTAAGCCGCGCCGCTGCATGCTCTGCACATCTACCCCGAGCGTGACTCTGGGATACCGATCCTAACATGGAAAAACCACCCCGAGTCACGCTCGGGGATACCGCTAAGGGGGTTAATGGTTCTATAGTACATTTTTTATGTTTTAATTTCATATTGTGTTTTTTTTCCTTCTTGTAACATCCTCCTAAAGTGTTTCTTTTTCCCTACTTCCATTTATTTGAAACAAGCAGTGCATGCCATGTTGGTTTTGTTCATGTGAACTGTTTTATGCACACTAGAAATACCATAGTCCATTTTCCATTACAAAGTGAGAAATAAAGGATGGTTACATCCTTACCTACAGTGAGACCATGGAAAAAAAACAGCCACCCAAAAATGCAAATGGGAGATTTAGAGGAGGGTGAGAGCAATAGAAAATACTTTTCTGAATTAAGAATACATACTTTGATAGAATATTTTTTTTAAAACAGAGTTTATTGTCACTTTTGAGGGTTTATTTGTTTTTAGAGGCTTTAAAGCAATTTATATAGGGAGACACATGATTTCAAATGACAAGGCCCATTGCATAATGTTGATAGCGACTGTGACGGTATTAGAATGATATCCCCGTCAAAGTCTTCCCTTCTTCCCATAAAGATAATCACCCAATATTCCACAAGGGGGAATATTCCTGGAGTCGTCCAATAAGCCACACATGCCAAGCTTACTGCTGGAACAAGACACTTTAATGGCAGCTTGCTGCTGATATATATACAGTTTTCAAGCTAAATCCTCAATCAAGGAACAATGAAATCTCCACCCCCTTCTCACACACAGTGGGGGGCTTCCATACAGATGATAGGCAGACTTTTCGGAGTCGATCCTGAAAACACATTTTCTTTAGATAATGACATCAGTGAAGGTAATTACTAGTTGTACAGAATACATTATCTAGACGGCTTGGCCCCGCACATAGAAGGGATAATTACCACAATGAAGCAATCAGAATAATTAACATGAGCCACTTATCTAATCACGGTAAACAGTAACCACAGGGCTCCTTCACACACACAATTACCCTTTGAAATAGTACTGGCTGAGGAAGGGTCATTAACATTTCAAAAGCCTGTTACACTTAACCCACACACAATATTACTTAGCAGGGAGAATTTAAACTGAAGCATCCTTCACAATGGCCCCCCTTTTTCTCCCTGCTCCGGCAACCCGGTTGGACCTTCCCTGGTCCAGTAGGGTTGACGGGTTCAGAGCTTTTAGTCTGAGGTTAACTCTGTTTGGTGTGACTGACCTCCCTTCGGATCACACGCCGGTCAGTCCCCAAGTCTTTGCGCGATCTGCAGAGTCACCAGAAGTCAGTGTGAAGACGGCGAATGGGTCTGTGCGCCGCCGTCTAGGTGTCCCGCTATGGGAGGGGGCAGGTTATGGCTCTGAAGTGACAATCACAGGAGATTCATAAAAAAAAGAAAAAGTTATATTTGTTGAAATGCTGTAGCACTGGTGCTCAGAGTTCGGGGGGGGGGGGGAATCAGTGCCACATAGGGTCAGCCACACTCTGCTCCCTCCGCAGCTGCCGGTTCTCCTCTTTGAGCTTCTCCAGCTCCATCTCCAGTTCATGGAGCCTGGGGGGGTCAGCCTGCTGTGACCTCAGGTGGTTGTTCTCCTCCTCCATGCGGCTTATGCACTCCTCCAGCTCTATGTACTCACGGATCAGCTCCTGCTTGCTCATGTCCTGCAGGCTCTCCACGTGGTCCTTTATCATCAGGAACTGGGTGGTGGTGTAAGGGGCCACCGGTGGGCCCTTGGCGAACATCTCGGCCCACATCTGGGACGCCCGCTGCGACTCCCTCTCCTCCAGTCGCTTCTTCTCCTCCCAGGTCAGCTTGTTATACGGCTTCCAGGACCTCTTCTTCTTGGGGGGTAGCCGGCGGTGCCTCTTTCTACCCATCTCCCTCCAGGGCCCCTCCGGCTCCTGGCTGTCGCCCATGACCAGCTGACAATGGTGTTCCCTGTTGTCCGTAATAACAGATTGTACCATGAGGGCTTCGTAAGGGGTGCCCAATGGTTCTTCCTGACCCACCTCCTGGAGATCCCAAGCCGAGTCTACACAATGGGCTGCTGCTGGTGGGTGGTACCCAGGTTGAGACCAATTTGACCTGGTGTTGTCATTCATGGGGCAATTCTGCTTGAAGTGACCCAGCTGTTTGCACCGGAAGCAGCGTTGTTCGTTGTCCTCCTGGCGTGGATAGCGAGGGCTAGATGTCACCGGTCTGTTAGGAGGTGGGTATCTATCGGCTGGTGGGTGTGAGGGCGCCGTTGGTCGTAGAGGTTGTACCTGTGGTGTGACCTGGTTCGTCTTGCGAGTATCCGCATATTCATCCGCCAACTTAGCGGCCTCTGGTAGAGTCATGGGCCTGCGATCTCTCACCCTATCTTTGACATCGGTCTAGATGTGATTGTAAAATTGCTCCAGGAGCATTAGTTGCAAAATGTCCTCTGCGGTGGTGGCCTGGCTGCTGTTAACCCAGTTAGAGGCCGACAGGGATAACTGGCATGCCCATTCCGCGTAAGAGTCTTTTGTGGTTTTGCGTGAGTCCCTGAACTTCTGTCGGTGGGACTCTGGGGTTACTGCATAACGAGCCAGGAGCACTTCTTTAACCCGGGCGTAGCTATGGATATCCTGATCTGGCACAGTCCGGAAAGCATCAGAAGCTTTGCCTGACAGTTTGCCTGACAATATTGCAACACACTCTCCTCTAGCTATTCGGTGCAGGTTACATTGTCGCTCAAAATCTGCCAGGTAGTTATCAATTTCACAGTCTTTTTCATCAAAAGCTTTAAAAGCGCTAAACGGAATCTTCCTTGTGTCTGCTGTGCTGTACTCACTGTTCGGAGAATGTGCGGCTGCTTGTTGGACTGCTGCCAATTTTAACTGTAGTTCTGCGTCTCTTATTTCTTTAGCCTCCTGTAGCTCCATCACTCTCAGCACCACATCCGCCGTTGGGTTCGGACCGAACCATGCTAGCTTCTCTCTCATTACTTTGTTGGCTGGCGATTCCTCCTCCTGAATCATTGGTGTCTCCATCTCTTGTACTGCTGGCGTTGCTGCAATCACGTTCTCCTGGTCTAGCTCCATTAATTCTGCTATGATGACCCGCTTGGTTTTGTTGCTAGCAATCCTTCCACGAACTTCCAGTAGTTCTTTCAGTGTATTTCTTTTAAGCAGGGTGTACCAGGCTTCCATTCCATCCGGGTGTAACGGAGAGTAGAAGGGAAAATCCCGCTGCTGCCAACCATTTGTGACGGTATTAGAATGATATCCCCGTCAAAGTCTTCCCTTCTTCCCATAAAGATAATCACCCAATATTCCACAAGGGGGAATATTCCTGGAGTCACCCAATAAGCCACACATGCCAAGCTTACTGCTGGAACAAGACACTTTAATGGCAGCTTGCTGCTGGTATATATACAGTTTTCAACCTAAATCCTCAATCAAGGAACAATGAAATCTCTACCCCCTTCTCACACACAGTGGGGGGCTTCCATACAGATGATAGGCAGACTTTTCGGAGTCGATCCTGAAAACACATTTTCTTTAGATAATGACATCAGTGAAGGTAATTACTAGTTGTACAGAATACATTATCTAGACGGCTTGGCCTCGCACATAGAAGGGATAATTACCACAATGAAGCAATCAGAATAATTAACATGAGCCACTTATCTAATCACAGTAAACAGTAACCACATGGCTCCTTCACACACACAATTACCCTTTGAAATAGTACTGGCTGAGGAAGGGTCATTAACATTGCAAAAGCCTGTTACACTTAACCCACACACAATATTACTTAGCAGGGAGAATTTAAACTAAAGCATCCTTCACAGCGACCTTCTACTGTTCATTTCACCCTATCCCAACATTTCTGGTACTGCATGATCCCTTGTATTAGTTTACTACATATGCCTTTTAAATCAAGTGATAGGGTGGCAGCTTTAGTGGTGTAACTAAATCTCCCGCCATCAGTAGGATTTTTTACCTTAGTAAAATGAAAGTCAGTGTTGCCCTTTAGTGCCCTGCATAGAACTAGCATAGAAATCATCCAACCAAAGCAAAGGCTTATGCAGCACTAGAGGAAAAGCTGTTGTTCTGTGCCCAAGAAGAAAACAGAACAGAAGCTTCTGACAAAAGGGGTGGTTGCAGACCCATGGGAAGTGTATCTCTCCAAAGATATCTTGAAGCTGCATTCTTTCAGAATTAGGTGACTATTTAGCAGAAATGTTTCTTAATTTTAGGTTAATCCCTGAAGGGTAATTTTAGGGATTAGGTGTTTCTGGGAAGTTAACAGTTAGTGAAATACCAGGGTGATTTAGTAGGAGAATACATTTTTGATTGTTCTTTGGTGGTAGATTATAGTAATAGTAAGAAATACACAGTTACATTTTTTTTTAAATGTACTATTTTGGGTCAATTTTCATTTGACAACAGAAAATAACAGTAGATATCCATTGCAATTTACTATCAAATGAAGGAGTATTCCTGAAAAAAAAAAAAACAAGATATAATTCACCTGGATACACTAAGTAGTTGCAAAGATATGTAGTTTTACACATGCCAAAGATGTACAACTTGTTTCAGGCTTTGCCATAAAGAGGATAAGGAATAGTTTAAATGTTAAAAAGATAACAATAGCTTCATGCAACAGTCCCTTTGTTTGCCCAGTGGTTTGCAAGTAGTTGTTGCTCTTGGTCCAGGTTACCAGCTATATTTAGACAATGGTATTTAGACAAGAATGTAGGGTATATGGGCTGTTAGAGTTAAGATGTATGAACGTGTGTGTAGTGTTAGTTCAGGAATAGAATTAGGTGTTAAGGGGCAGATCCACAGAGATCTGCACATTTTTAAACTTCGAATCCTCAAAGAATTTGCGCCGTAAGTTACGGCGGCGTAGTCTATCTCTCGCGGCGTAAGGGCACCTAATTCAAATCGGCGAGTAGGGGGTGTGTTTCATTTAAATGAAGCGCGTCCCCGCGCCGAATGAACTGCGCATGCTCTGTCCCTAAATTTCCCGCCGTGCATTGCGCGAAATGACGGTGCAAGGACCTCATTTTTTAAACTTAGACGTGACTTACGTCCATCCCGATTCACTGACGACTTACGCAAAAAAAAAGAAAAAATTCAAATTTCGACGGGGGAACGGCGGCCATACTTAACATGGCAAATCTAACTATACGCCGCAAAAAAGCAGCTTTAACTATACGCCGGAAAAAGCCGACTAGAGACGACGTAAGAGAATGCGACGGCCGCGCGTACCTTCGTGGATCGTCGGAAATAGCTAATTTGCATACCCGACGCGGAAAACGACGCAAACTCCACCCAGCGGATGCCGAAGTATTGCATCTATGGTCCGAAGGCGTACGAAGCCGTACGCCTGTCGGATCAAACCCAGATGCCGTTGTATCTTGGTTTGAGGATTCAAACTAAAGATATGACGCGGGTAATTTGAAAGTACGCCGGCGTATCAGTAGATACACCAGCGTACTCTGTCTGTGGATCTGCCCCTAAGTGTTTATTTAGTAGGTACATTAGGTGTTAAGAATGTAAGTAGAAGGGGTACTGCAACGGAGCACCAGGAGGGCCAGAGGCATGAAACCCTGCCATGAACTCCGCCATTAGGGGTTGTTTAATCCACAAATTTGCTTAGATACAAATAATCTACAGATCTACATCAGATTTGCATAGGGGAGGGTGGTGTAATTAGGATATCACAATAAATGTGCATCTTTTAACAATTCTTATTTCTAATGTATTATTATGGTGTGATAGTAGGCTTGCTTTTTTTTTGGGAGAACATGGAACAAGTATTCTTTTGCCCCTTTATTAAAATAACCTAATTAAGAGTGCTGTTCAAAGCTAACTGCATCCTTAGATGGTTACCTCTATTAGTAATATTGCTATTTATGGTTAATCATGAGACAATGGGTGCAAAAATATATTCATATAACAACATAATATTGTTAACAGTTGACAACCATGTGGATGTTGGCTTTTAATATATGTTGTATAAATATGATGAATCTAGATCCAGACAAAGGGCTCATATTTAAAAGATTTTTGAAACCACAATGTGAATTTTCATTTATTAATGCTAAAAAGAATCTTTGTTTACTGTGCAAGCGACAGGCATACTGAAGAAACCATTTGCATTAAAAAGTAGAATGGGGAATAACGGACAGGCAGGCATGCTAATAAATATTAGCATGAAGATGTTTTAGCAGACAGCCACTAGTGGAAAGTGTCATATGCTTAAAATTTAGTAACTACATTTATTTAAAGGTGAACAGTTGTCTAAACAAAATATTCCAATATTTTAAAGATATTTTTTTTGTCTAAATAATTTTTTTTTTCAAATGTCTTTCCTTTTTTTGTACCTACAAAACCCTGTACTATGCAAATTAACCTAATAACTTTATTACTTGTTATTATAGTTGTTTAGAGTAGTTTAAGCCCACCACTGTAAAGTTGGAAGAGACTAATTTGCAGTAGTGTTGCAGATTAGCCTGCCCTGACCACAATGTATGCAAGATCACCAGCATGATTTACAATGGTCTGAAAATAAATGGCATGCTCCTGGGCACCAAAGAACAATGGCATAGTTGCATAGTCTAGCAGGAGGTAGAGAGCAGACAACTAAAAAGGACTGAGTAGAAAAGAGGGTATGATAAAAAGCAAACCAAGGAAATTATCAGTATATTCTATATGAATATTCCATAATATGTAGTTCTTATCTCTTTCATTATTTGTGTCTACAAATAGAAATACATACTGCCTATTGGCTATAAACGATCTCTGACTATTTTTCTTTCTTACAAAATGTAAAAGGTGATATTTATTATATATCTGATCAATGATCACTATTTATGACCATCATTATGGACCCATTCAGGAAAATAGGTATAAACTGATAAAATCTGTAGCTGGGAGAGCTTTGGGCCGTTTTCTTTTTTTTATCCACAAATCCAAGAACAAAGATCCAATTGGTGTGTGGCAGCTAAGAATTGTGTCTGATTAAGACCTGCTCAGCTATAGTATACAGGAGGGAATAAGTAATAGACATGTGCATTCGTTTTCATCCGAATGCATTCGTCAGAATTTTTGGGTATTTTCGTTACCGTTTTAACAAACGAAAATGAACACGCAGAATTCGAAATCCGAAAGATCCGACATTAAAAATGCTTTATTTTTGTTGCTACAACAGTTTGATATAGATAGAATATATGACATGATGCTGATTATTAGTCCAAGATTATTCTACATAGAGAGAAAATATTCAACATTATAGAGACAGTGTTGGGGTAGACGATTCGACATGAACGTCAAAGATTCGACGAAGCAGCAAAAAACATACAAACGTAGAATCTGTCATTGAAGGCTTATGGTGTCTGTCGAAAGTTCTAAAAATATTCAACAAGCAGCTAAACTGTACGATGCTGCAATCGTACGTTTCCGGTCAAATGCTCGGCCCATAGGCTATAGAAGAATTTGAATGTTGGTTGACTAGTAATAATCATTTATAAATATAATTATTACTAGTCATACAACATTAGAATTCTTCTAAAGCTTGTGGGCGGAACATTCGACCGGAAATGTATGATTGCGGCATCGTACAATTTAGCTGCTCTGTCGTATCTTCTTAGAACAATGGATTTTGTGTGTGTGTGTTGGGGGGGGGGGGGCACCGGCATATTGGCGCCATGCTCCTACACCCATTGGTTTGGCATCCATGACAGTGCTGTCACCCAGTGGCAGTGCAGTTTGTCCTGTTGGATGTACAGGATTCCACTGCTTATGCGTACTCCCATCAGCACACCTATCCATCCTCGCATGGCGTTGGGGGCGGGGCAGACCCCACCCCTTCAGGGATATAAGTCAGTGGTGAGATATGGCTGAGATCATTTCCTTCACTCACCAACACTATGCACATCATAGAGATTTCTACTGCTGTTCAGATATTCACACATCAAGGTAAATACATTTTCCCCACCCTAGAACTCACCTGGTGCTTCATCTGCATTCCCTGCACTTTCATTGTTCATTTAAACCAAGATTGTTTTTTTCTTTTTTCACACTATAGGGATTGATTTCCCAGGCAAACACAATGCTTCAGGATTTACTTTTTTACCCATGGTCTCTATATTTTCTTCATTATTGGATCAGGTTAGTCCATATATGTTTCTATACAAATAACTTTTGTCTACTTTGCTTAGTTAGTAATGTTTGATATACATTCTCATGCCAGAGCATACATGCTCTCATACAAAAATATTATACTATATAACTTGACGTTTATCTTAATAATTTTGGCAAATCATTGAGACACATACATTTATGATTACAGCTGATATCTATCAATTCACATACTGAGACAATTAGGACCATTCACCTTCACCCATGCCATGTCTGCCGCCTGGCGTCCTCCCTGGGGGTATCTGTGTTCTCCCCCTCAGCTCCCGTGCCACACTTTGGCTGCTGCCGTCCATTTGGGGGTTCAGCAATGGAGACACTGGTTTCGTTCTGGCCCATTCTGCCATTGTTCTTGCATTTACCACTGTGACACATCTCTTTATCTATTTAGATACATCCCATCCGCATCCACCCCTGATGAGCGAGCAATAATCTCGCGAAACGTGCGTCGGGTTCTCTGATGCGTGCATTTGTATATACTTCAATGTTATAACGTTTGTATCAATTTTAATTACTCTTTATTATGTGCAAATCCATTGGCTGAGCTATTATGCTGTATTATTCATGTATGTACATCTATTTTAATGAAGTCCCAAGGGCAACTCTTTTTCTGCATATGCATATAGGGATGGAGGTGCATCACCGGTGACTGCAGACCTTTTATTTTTTGTTTCCTTAGAACATTCGACAGACACCATAAGCCTTCAATGACAGATTCTACCTTAATTCGGATTTTCGTAGCACTTTACCGCTGTAATAGAGGCACTTTTCGGCTGCTAGCGGGGCGCTTTTAACCCCTGCTAGCCGAATAGAGGGTTAAAAGCACCACTGCCGAAGCGCTTTGCAGGCACTTCGGCAGCGGTGCCCATTGATTCCAATGGCAGGGGCGGTGTTTTCACTGCTTCCTCACCGCACAAAAGATGCTGCTTGCAGGACTTTTTCTAACGTCCTGCAAGCGCACCGCCCCGGTCTGAAAGCACTCGGGCTCTCACACTGGGGCTGCAGGGGAGGCTTTTTCAGGCACTGTTTTTAGCCCAAAAGTGTCTAAAAAAACACCCCAGTATGAAAAGGGTCTTATAGAGTGTGATTGTTACCTTCACCTATTTTTTTTTGAAGTGGTGTTACTATATATTCTATAAAATGAATAAAGTCTGTACCGTGGTACCCAACACTTTTTTTTTTCAGTTTTCAGTGAAGGTGGCAGAGTAAGAATCTCTATAAGTTTTGTATTGCTCATATAACTTAATTCCCAAGAATTCCTCATATATACACTGATTCAAAATCCAAACCAATAAATAGGTTTTGGGTAGACTTCAGCTTTAAGAATGTTACAGTGAGAGCTGGAACTTTCCCATAGATCTCCAGTTAGTCAGTACTAGCCCTGGGCACAGTCTTTTGATGTGGGAGGGTGGCACCAGATTGTGAGCTACACCATGCTACTTACATGCAGGAGAAACTCTCCAACATATCACCTCACTATCACAGCACCCAGTGCCCTGACTCTGCTACAGCCTACACACTTAGCTAAGGTTGTGCCCACTGTGTGCCTCCTCTCTACAACAGCAGCCATACCAGGTTTCAGAGAGAGAAAGCCCTCTGTCGCCACTGAAACCACAGAGCCAGTTAAGGCTCTGGAAAGATCCCAACAATATTGCCGTGATCCACCAAGATGCTTGTTTAGCCAAGAAAGCATCTATCTTTGGCTATATTCGAATTTCTGTGTTTTTCATAAGGTACGATTGCGTGTTTAGAATTACTATTTATTTATAGAGTATAATTGTAACCTTCATCTATTTTTTTTATAAATTCTTTATTTTTACCATTTTTTTTCCAACACTTCACATTGCCTCATACATCGGTTATTATCACATCCTACACATCCTACACATCAATCAACTTCATAGTTTACATTTTTCACTCTCTTGTCGCAACCACCTCTTGATCCTAAACATCTTTACCTTTATTTACAGTCCTCAGAGTCATTGCTAATGGATCTAGACTTTCTTCCTTTTTAAATCCCACGAAATGGACGTGTGCTCTTTTCCTTTGAGACATTAATACCCCAGTTATTCCTCAAAAACCTCTATTTCATTCCCACCCTCCCAACTTCCCATCCTGCTATTAATAGCAGCATCCAAGAACAGAAAGAAAAAAAAAAAAAAAAAAAAGAAAAAAAAAAAAAAAAAGTGGATTCCCTTCTCTGCCCCACACTCCCTCACCCCCATCCTATTCTTCTCTTTCCCTATATCTAACATATGGTGCCCATATCTCCCTCACCTCTTCTTCTTGTTCCCTCAGAGCCGCTGTAAGATTCTCCATAAGTTGCATCTCTGCAATTTTTGCCAACCATTGTGGTCTACCTGGGGGGCAAGTGCTCTTCCAGAGGGCTGGGATACATGCTCTCGCTGTGACCAGTAAATGCCTTACTAGGGATTTTTTATACTTCTCTATTGATATCGGAATGTCCAACAACAGGTACGTCGCCGGATCCTCACCTAGAGACATCTCAGTTATTTCTTTTATAACTTCCGATATCATTTTCCAAAAATCTTTAACTCTCTCACAGTTCCAAAAAATGTGTAACAGGGTTCCCTCTTCTTTTTGACAACGCCAACAGAGATTGGTCACTTCTGGGAAGATCTGGTTTAAGACTTCCGGTGTCCTATACCACCTACTCAAGATCTTGTATCCTCCCTCCTGAAATTTAGATGCCAATGATGCTTTATGATTAAATTGAAATATTTTTTTCTTCTGGTTTTCCGTGAAAGTTACCCCTAGATCTCTTTCCCACGCTTGGATGAAACCTATCTCTTGTGGGGCTTTTAATTCATTTATTATGGAATAGAACAGTGAGAGCGAATGTCTAACCGGTTCTCCCTTAAGACACAATTTCTCAAATTCCGACAGTGTTACTCTCACCCTTGTTTGTCCTTGGATTGATCGGAGAAACCCCTTTAACTGTCTTCTCCTATATGGGTCTAGAGCCTCGGACAGTTCTCTTTCTATTTCTTCATTTGACATTACTCGATTCTCTCTTGAAAAATGTATCACTCTGGTTTTGCCCTGGTTTTTTAAATTCCTAAACGCCGAGTCCCTCAGGCCCGGGACAAACGCTGGATTCCCCAAAATTGGTGTCATCGGATTCACTTCTGTTTCCCCTTCTGAATTTCTGAATATTTTTTTGACTATGCTAATTGTCGTTCCTATCGTTGGATGTCTCTTAACTATCTGTGGTATCACTGATTTAGAGAGCCAAATTAGACCCTCCAGTGGAATCTCCACCATTTCCTGTTCTAAAAGAATCCAGGGTTTGTCCTTCGGGGCCCTGCACCAGTCTAATGCTCTAGACAAGTGCACTGCCTCATAGTAGGTCAGTGGGTCTGGGAGACCCACCCCCCCCTTTTCTTTTGGTAGTGTTGGTATATCTCTTCTCACTCTGGCAGGTTTCCCAGCCCAGATGAATCCCGCAAATTTTGCTCTAATTTCTTTCAGGAATCCCTGAGGTATTCTGGTTGGGAGTGTCTGTAATATATATAGTAACCTTGGCATTGCATTCATTTTTATGATATTGATCCTCCCAAACCACGTGAATACCTCCTTATCCCACTTCAGTAGGTCTCTTTTAATTTGTCTTGCAAGTGGGGCCAGGTTTAATTCTAAAATTCTATTTAATTTCTTCGGAATTTTAGTCCCCAGATATCCTATATGTGAGTTTGTCCACTTAAATGAGAAAAAATTGGTCAGTTGTTGTTGTTGTACCATGCTCATCTCTACCCCCATTGCCTCTGATTTATCATAGTTCACTTTAAAGTTTGATAGTGCACCATACTTATCTATCTCTGCTAGTAATGGAGGCAGAGATAATGCCGGCTCAGTTACAAAAAACAGCAAATCGTCAGCGAATGCTGCAAGCTTGTGTTCTCCCCCTTTCACGCTAATCCCTCTGATATCTGTTCTCATCCTTATGCCGCGTACACACCATCGTTTTCTGCGATGGAAAAATGCGACGCTTTATGTGCTTTAAAAAAACGTCATTTTTCAAACTTCAATTTGAACAACGACGTAGCATACACACCATCGCTTTTTCACAACGCTCTAGCACAGCGCAGTTCCGTCAATCACGCACGACGTCACTATAAAGGGTCGTTTCCAAGCGGAAGACGGCCTCTTTTGCTGATATCGTGTTGCTGCGTGTTAGTAAAAGTTTGGTGAGATACGATTCGTGATTTTCAGTGACTGTGCTTTAAATTTCGTTTTCTGTCGTACAGTTTGTCTATTTGTTGTCGGATCTGTGATACAGTGCTTGTACTAAGGACGTATTTGTTTAGGCATTACGTTTGGTGTGCACGGTGCTGTTTAGCAGGTCGTTCTTCAAAGGCCATTCTTTACTTCAGGGCGTAATTTTTAGTCTGATCTGATTTGACGACCGTTTTCTAGCCATGTTGCGGGTACGAACTCGTCGCCGAGATCGTGCTGTGCTTGTTGTTAGGATGTGTGCTGCATCCCAGCGACGGTCCATGAACAGGGTGAGGAGGAGGTTGTGGACCAAGAACTGGTTGCTACGCAGGGACCAGTTCTCTCATATGCCTCTGCTGCGGGAGATCCGAGAAAATAACCCTGATGATTTCAGGAATTTTCTTAGGATGTCTGACCCCGTATTTCAGCAGCTTTTGGCTTTGGTGTCGCCATATATCACCAGGCAGGACACCGTTATGCGGGAAGCCATCACTGCTGAGCAGAGGCTAGTTGCTACGTTGCGCTACCTTGCAACAGGGAGAAGTCTGCAGGACTTGAAGTTCTCGACGGGCATCTCCCCCCAGGCTCTGGGCCTCATAATCCCTGAGACCTGTTCGGCCATCATTCAGGTTCTTCAGGAGGACTATGTTAAGGTAAGTGGTGTTCTTTCAATGGTCAAACTAATTCACAAAAAAAAAAAAAAAAAATACTTTTCTAATATGCTCAGAATGCTCACTTTGTCTCTATGTATGCTGTTCTACACAATTAGTAAAGCCCTACATGTTTATTAAATTTAGCCAACCTGTCCATCATTCTATGTTGTGGGCAAACCCACCTAGCATAGTCCCTATATCCCCGTTTATTTGTGGCCTCCATTGTACTGCTGCATTTTGTGTGTCCCTATATCCCCGTTTATTTGTGGCCTCCATTGTAGTGCTGCATTTTGTGTGTCCCTATATCCCCGTTTATTTGTGGCCTCCATTGTAGTGCTGCATTTTGTGTGTCCCTATATCCCCGTTTATTTGTGGCCTCCATTGTCCAAACCCCCCCCCCTAGATTTTAGAAATACATACTAATAATTATTTTTCTTATTTAGATATTTTTTGGGGGGTTGTTTCTCATCTCATCTTGAGCCCCACTCCCCCTAAATATATTTTTTCAACATCAGAGGGGGGTGATTAATATGCTTAATTGTTCACATGTTATTTTTTAATACTAACCTTTTTTGTGGAATTGTTGGTGGGATCCCTTGTAATTTTAGCTATATTCTGTTTAAAATCTTTGTTCTAATGTTTTTTATTTTTTCTTTCTATCCAGTTCCCCACCACGCCACAGGAATGGCAGACTGTGGCAGCGGACTTCTCCCAGCGTTGGAACTTTCCGAACTGTGGAGGAGCCATTGATGGCAAGCACATCCGCATTGTGCCCCCACCCCATAGTGGATCCCATTTCTTCAATTACAAGGGGTTCCACAGCGTTGTTTTGATGGCGGTGGTCTCTGCAAATTACGAGTTTTTGTACGTGGATGTTGGGAAAAATGGCCGGATGTCGGACGGCGGTGTCTTTGCGGAGACGGAGTTCGCACAACGGCTTCGGTTGGAGGACCTAGGATTGCCACCTGCGGAGGAGAACGAAGAGGGTCTGCCCTTCGTGTTTGTAGCAGATGAGGCTTTTGGTTTAGGTCCCCACCTCATGAGGCCATTTCCCCAACGCACCCTCACCCCTGAGAGGAGGGTTTTTAATTATCGGCTGGCCAGGGCAAGACGTGTGGTAGAGAATGCCTTTGGAATCATGGCCAGCCGATTCAGATTGTTTTTAACAGCAATAAACATGGCGGAATACAAGTGGAATTATATCATACTATCTTGTTGCATTTTGCACAATTTTTTGAAAAGAAATTCTCAAACGTACCTGACGGTATTGCCTGATGAGGCTGATCTTGTGGCTCCGGAGCCGGGACATCAGGCTAGCCATAGAGGCTTGGCCCCCCAAACCGCACGTGCAGTGCGTCAATCCTATGTGGACTATTTTATGGGGAGGGGGGCCATTGCAATGCCTGATCTTGTTTAAAAAAATAAATTTACTTTTTGTTTGATGAAACAGTGTTTATTTGTTTGATTTTAGTTATTTGTAAGTTTTGGGGGGTAATGTTTCTTTTTCGTAGGTTCTCATCCAGCCATGTGTTTGGGATGTAATAAATTACCATGAGTGTTAAATCTTAATAACTCTACAAATATGCCTGAGTAATTGAATGAGTCTGCATTGATACCAATAACTACACACAAATTGTTTGGAGTCCAAAATGTTATTTATTTGTTACTTTTTTAGTTTTGATTAGTACAACAAATATTTTATTTTATTTTTTGGTCTTTTTTGATTATTACAAAATATAATTTTTTTTTTTGTTTTTTTGGTCTTTTTTGATTATTACAAAATATAATTAATTTTTTTCTTTTTTTGGTCTTTTTTGATTATTACAAAATATAATTTTTTTTATTTTTTTTTTGGTCTTTTTTGATTATTACAAAATATAATTTCTTTTTTTGTTTTTTTGGTCTTTTTTGATTATTACAAAATATAATTTATTTTTTTCTTTTTTTGGTCTTTTTTGATTATTACAAAATATAATTTTTTTTTTTTTTTTTTTTTTTTTTTTTTTACAATTCAAGGAAAAAAGAAAATACACCAAAAATTAAACCCTCCCCAAAACATTAATAAAATTTTTAAGCTGCCGTTCCAGCGTCTTTGCTTTGTGACGTATTTCACGGCAGGCCAAACGTATGTCCTCAACTTGGGCCC
This sequence comes from Rana temporaria, assembly GCF_905171775.1. Taxonomy (NCBI): domain Eukaryota; kingdom Metazoa; phylum Chordata; class Amphibia; order Anura; family Ranidae; genus Rana; species Rana temporaria. Next base: position 322,825,304 of record NC_053491.1, read on the forward strand.
TGCAGGTGAGAACCTCGCCGATGAGGAGCTGGGCACTATACGTGTCCAGTCCCTGACCAGCCCGATTTCCTCCTGAAATGTGGAACCAAAACATGTGTTAAAAGATTGTATGCCTATATCTATATTCACAGAAAATGTGGTAGATGTTACTTTACCGGATGTTGAGGCAGGTTCCTCTTCCTCTACATCCCTCGGGGGTGTGGCTTGATTGGCTTGTGCCTCCTGCCTTGCTGCTTCATTGTGCCCTACAAGATTGAAGAAAGGGAAAACATGAGGTTCAACCATTACGAGCGGCATGAAATGACACCCAAAAAATAAGAAATGCTAAACAAAAGGTCACTATTGTTGATTTTTAAACAATTATCAATAAAATAGACCAATATTTAATCCATTCACAAAGTAATGTCAAATCAGTTAACACAATTTTTAAGTTTAGATATGTAAGCTAAACAAGTCTCCCCTGGATCTGCTCACCCCTGTGTGTGACCCAACATAGGTTGTGATTGTGACAAACAATTGTGCTACTGAGTACACATGTTCAATAAAAAAAGGAGTAGCAAACGCTCCTTTTTGTGAATCTCAAGGTATTTACGTTTCTTCTAAAATAAGCTGAAACACATTTCCATCTATTCCAGAATTGAATACACCTTTTTTTTAAGCCCCAAAAATGTCACAACTTTCATATTTGTGTCGACTAATTGGTCATAGGAGTCGTCGTTCATTCGCCCACAATTCCTAAATTTACGATTTTTGTTCAGATACAGTGCTTCAACTCCCCTTTGCACATGCAAACTAGGCATGATGCCATTTCTCATTAATATGGTATTGGATTATTGAAAGTCACCGAATGAACGACGACTACGACGACTGCATCATGCGTCCACATTCATAATATTCATTTTATGGTCAACCTGGCCCAAAAAAAAAAAATGGGACAAAGAACACACCAAAATAATTAAATACACATGGAAAAAACTTACTTCTTCTTCGAATCACCTTATTAATTCGGTAAAGTTGGTGGGGTTCCCTTTTTTTTAAATCCGACCACCTTTTGCGCAGGTGCTCTCTGCTCCTGGTTTTCCCAAACTTCCGCTGGAGCCTACGGATGACCTTCTCCATAATTTTGGCTTTAACTTTATTGGGATGCATGTAGGGGCCATGCTTGGCATCATAGTCCTCCCTCCTCAATATGGTGACCATCTCCACCATTTCATTAAAGCTCATGTTGGAGGCTCTGCAGCGGAATCTGCGGCGTGTTTGGGCCTGGCCTGCCTCCTGGCTAGAGCTAGAATACACCTCCATGTTGTCCATCTTTTCTCACTCACCAAACGACAGAGAAGGGGCGTGGAAAGGACGATACCGAACGTCAGGGGCGGGGTGTCGTGCGGAGCGTCACGCGTGCGTAGTGTAAAAGGGATGGGACGTGTTTGGAAACGGCCTGCATAGTCTGTGGAAGAAGTCGTAATTCCCGATCTTTCCTAACGACGAGACGTAAGTTTTTAATTCCGACTTTATTATAGTGAATAGGGAATGAGTTTGTGGGCTAGTTAGGGGAAGTAAGCTAGTGCCTTTAATTACATTATGTTTTGGCTTCTGTTTCATGTGCAGAAAGAATGGATGCCTTCAAGGATGCGGACTTCCTCACAGACTTCATCCAAAAATGGAAGGAACATCCAGTTCTGTGGCAAACCAAAAGCACACTAAATAAAAACAAAGATGCCAGGGAGAAAGCTAGACAGAGCATGCTTGTTTTTGTGAAAACAAGGGTCCCCAACGCCACAACAGCCACTGTGAAAAATAAAATCAATTCCATCAGGGGCACCTACAGGGCCCAACGGGTCCAAGTCCTGGCCTCAATGAGGTCTGGGGCTGCAGCTGACTCCATATACAAACCAACCCTGTGGTACTATAGTCAGCTGCAGTTCCTGGACGACCACATTGAGACCAGGACATCCATGTCTACCCTTCCCCCAAGAGGTAGCTCCCAGCTTCCCAGCAGCCAATCCTCCAGTGTTCCCTGCAGACAAGAGCAGACAAGCTCGGAGGAAGAGGAAGAGTTCCTGGAGGACCCCAATTGTGAGCCGTGGAGAATGGTATGTGTTTTTTGTTTGAATTTAGTTAGTATATGACAAGTATAGTAATAATGGTAAATGTATGTTACTATTGTTCTAAATTCTATGTGAATCTCGTAAGTTTAGGGATAGGATCAATAGTCAGTAGTGGGAAAACATGATGGGGTCAAAATGGGCAAATTAATAATGTTGATGAAGGAGTGGGTGGCATTTTCAGATAGGCCAGTAGGGGGGGAGTAACGCAATACACCTGCAAGGGGTCCCAGATGGAAGACACCCTTTTTGAGTACTATCTAGTTGACACTAAATTGATTAAATGAATTTTTGGGGAAAAGGCCACTTATTTACTAAATTAGGCATGCAACAACCCACATAATTCCAGGGGGACCATGTCTGAAGGTGTTTAAGGGGCCACATAATTAAGGATGGCGACCCTGTGTGTAATATATATTGACATTCAATTTGCATCACTCATGATTGTAAAAATGTGTGTGATTAATGACAAACACAAATAACATATGTTCCTTTTTTTCATACACAGGCAGACCCAAGCCAGGAACAGCCAGGGCCCACAGGGAGCCAGGAACAGCCAGGGCCCACAGGGAGCCAGGAAGAGACAGGGCCCACAGGGAGCCAGGAGGAGCCAGGGCCAACTGCAAGGCAGGAGGTGGCAGAGCCCACTGGGAGCCAGGAGGTGGCAGGCCCCAGTGGGACCCAGGAGGCACGCCGGCGGGATACCATCTCCCGGATCCCTCCATTCCGCAATCCCAATAAACGGCTCAGGAGTATGCGACAAATGGAGGAGGAGACCCAGGGCCTGCTTCGCCAAGCTACTGCAGCCATCCAAAAGCCACCCAGTGAAGTTGAGGGGTTCGCAGCGCTCATTGCAGCCAAGATGTACAATCTGGAGCAGAGCCAGCGTGTGCGCTGCGAACTCCTCATGTTCCAAGCCATAACCATGGCATCCCTGGGGCAGCTCGATGACGACACCCACATTGTGCGGATTGCTCCTCCTGTCCTTGCTGCTCCTCCTGCTCCTGCTCCTGCTCCTGCTCCTGCACCTGCTCCTGCTCCTCCACCTGCTCCTGCTTCTCCACCTCATGAGGCTGCTATGGCTCCTGCCACCTCATCTCCTCCAGGAACCCAGCCCCCAAGGACTCGGGCTACCGGGAAGGCTGCAGGGAAGACTGCAGGGAAGGCTGCTGGGAAGAAAAGGGCGAAGAAATAATACGGTGCCCCTGATGGAATTTTAATGTGGACTCACAGGCTGTATTTGTGGCTTCGGGGACCCTTGTTTTCAGAAAAAAACAAGCATGCTCTAAAGTGCTGCCTACCCTGGCATCTTTGTTTTTATTATGTTGTGTTTTTGGGTTGCCACTTTTTTTTTTTCAAAATTTTTATGAAGACTAAAATAAAAATTAATTTTTCAGCCAAATTTCAACATGTTTCTTTATTGTAGATTTGAGAGATCAGTATTGAGTGGGCAGACCCATTACAAAATAAATAATGCAAACATTAACAAGGTAAAAAAACATGCTTGTGGGTGAGTTAACTAAAAAATTAGGTTGTTGCAGACACTTCACACACTCCTAAATAAAAACAAAATAGAGATTACTAATCAAATTGGTGACAAAAATTTAAAATAAAAATAAAAGGTGGACCAATATATATATTTAAAATGTTTAAGATGGAAGATACAACTAAATAACAGAACACAAACATAAACATTATCAAACAAGAAAGAAACTAATTAAAAGCTTGTCATAACTATGCAACAAGATCAGCCGCAACAAACGTCCATTTCTGGGTAGCAGTTAAAAGCAGGGGTTAAAGAAGCGCTTTCTTTTCTTGTCTATAAGCTGAAAAACACCTTAACGAATGTGCTGATTCCATTCTGAACAGTCGTTTTACATGAATGAGCGCTGCCGTCTCCTAACTTGCTTCTGAGCATGCGCGGGCTTAAATCGACGTTTTTACGTACACACGGTCAATGTTTAGAACACAGAAAACGACGTCGGCCAAAAACGACACATAAAATTGAAGCATGCTTCAATTTTTTTCTGTCGTTTTTTAGAAGACATAAAACGACGTTTTTGCCCACACACGGTCAATTAAATTGACGTTTTTGAAAATGACGTTTTTTTCCATCGCAGAAAACGATGGTGTGTACGCGGCATTAGTGTCCTTAAAAAAGGCTCTAGCGTTAAGACGAAAATAAGTGGAGATAATGGGCATCCTTGGCGCGTCCCATTGCATATATCGAGGGGATCTGACATAATACCATTTATCTTAATTTTCGCTTTCGGTCGGGAATACAGACTCATAATCCATCTTTGCATCCCCTCTCGCAGTCCAATATGTTGTATGATTGTTTTCAAGAACTTCCAATCCACCCTATCGAACGCCTTTTCGGCGTCGATAGATATCAGTACTAAAGGCTTTTTTTTGGACTGCGCTAGGTGGATTGCATTTATCACCCGCTGCGTATTTTCTCTACCTTCTCTTCCTGGAATGAATCCTACCTGGTCCTGGTGTATCAGACCTGGAATATATGGTAGTAGTCTATTTGCCAAGATTTTTGTGAAAATTTTTAGATCTGTATTCAATAAAGATATTGGGCGATAATTTGCGCACTGCGCTGGATCTTTCCCCTCTTTTTGTATAACCGCTATGTGTGCCATAAGGGCCTCTTCTGGCATCTCCCGCCCTTCTCTTATCGAATTATATGCATCCAAAAATCTTGGCATCAACTTATCTGCATAGGTCTTATAGTAGAGAAGGGTGAATCCATCAGGACCAGGAGCTTTACCTGGTTTTAACAATTTGAGTGTATTTGTGAATTCTTCTGCTGTGATCGGGTCTTCTAAACTTCTCCCTATTTCCTCAGGTAGTTTCAGCATTCCTGATTCCTCTATATACTTTTTCGACCTTTCCTCCTTCATCTGTATCTTTGCTATATTCTGTTCCTCCTTTAATTGGTATAAACTCTCATAGTAATTTCTAAATATTTTCGCAATTTCTCGTGAAGACTTAACTATCCTGTCTCCTGTTGTTTTAATTCCCTCTATGTGGTTGTGGGCCCTTGTTTCTCCTAGTGCTCTCGCTAGCATCCTGCTTGGCTTATTGCCATATTCATAAAACGCACGTTTGCTTCTTTTTAATGCAGCTTTTACTTTGTCGGTTAATAGCAAGTTCAATTCATCTCGGACCTTCTTCAGCTTCTCCTCTGCCTCTATTGCCAATGACTTTTTGTGTATTTTTTCCAATCTACGGATTTCTCCCATCAATCCTTCTATCTGAGCTCCTATCTGGCGTTTCCTATATGCTCCCATTGATATTAGTACTCCCCTAATATAACACTTATGTGTTTCCCAAATACAAGTTGGGGTCACCTCCCCCACCTCATTATTAGAAAAAAACATCTCCAACTCCTGTGTTATCTTTCCCTCATACTCTGGATCTTTTAAAAGGGACTCATTGATTTTCCAGTGCCACTCACGTAATACGGGTTTCCCCAATTCCAATACGCAATTTATCGGTGAGTGATCCGACAGTGAGAAAGACCCAATAGAAGCCTCTACTATACCCTGTACCAAATTTCGGTATATAAATATGTAATCTATTCTGGAATAGGTTCTATATTTAGCTGAAAAGAAAGTGTAGTCCCGCTCGTGTGGATGGGTAGTCCTCCAGCAATCTACCACCTGTATCTCTTGTAACAGTTTATTTGCTTTACTTAATTTGCTGTATGCTATGTGCGAGCTTCCCTTAGATGTATCTAGTATAGGGTCTAGAGCAATATTTAAATCACCTGCCATTATTACAATACCTTCCATATTCTGATGCACCCTGTCTGTGTATTTCTCCAACGCTGCAACCTGTCCCTCGTTAGGCAAATACACATTAACCAGAGTGACCTTCTGATCATTTATGTATCCTTTCACAATAAGAAGGCGTCCTTCCTCATCCCTCATTACACTTGACTCTTTCCATATTATCGTTTTTGAAAACATAATTGATACTCCCTTTGTTTTTGTTGTCAATGAGGAACTATGATACACAGTTGGGAATCTGTGATTTCCCAACTTTGGAATTTTATTTTTTTTGAAGTGAGTCTCCTGGAGGAATATTACATGCGCCTTTGATCTCCATAATTCTGCCATCAACTTAGATCTTTTCTCCGGGTTATTTAACCCATTTACGTTGTAGGACATTACCGATATCTTTGCCATTTTAATGCTTTGCTAAGATTTTCCCCGTCCACCCCTCTATTGGTGTGGGGGGGGGGGGGGCCGATAAGGGAGTAAGGAGTGTGGAGGAGAAAGAAGGGATAAAAACACCAAAAAAAAAAAAAAAAAAATAACCCCGCAGAAAGGTGGGCAGGAACTCCCGCCCCCTCCTCTCTATTTGTGTACCAATCTGATAGATCCCCTAGGATCCCAGATAGGACTAAGAGAGAGAAAAAAAAAAAAAAAAAAAACAAGAAAAAAAATTATTTAGCGTCTCCGACTTCCCTCCGCACGGAGGAGAGGCGCTCTAATGGGGATAGATGTATGAGCACCAAGGAGAGTCACGCCTTTCTATCGGTCCGGGTGCACCCCGTTAATTGGCCCTTATAATCTTTTTCTCTATTCCACTTTACCACCTCCGCTTAAACCCTTCTCACCAAAAAAAAAAAAAAGGATAAGAGAGAATAGAGAATAGGGGGAAAGAACCAGAGCAGAAGGCCCAATGAGTTCCTATAAAGGGCAAGGATTACCTCTTCCTTCCCTTCAGTTCCCCTTCCTTCCTCTCTCCCCCTTCTCCTACCAAGTATACACAGGCAGGCAGAGGTGATTTCTGTGTATTATCTCCGAGCACCAGCTACCAGATCTTTCACACATTATTTCTCTCATCCCCCCTATCCCCCCCCCCTGCCTATATCCCCTTTCTCCCTCTTTCTGATATTGGTTTATTCTACTCCCATTACTTCCTTAACCCCTGAACTTTTAATCTGATTTTTCCCCGTACCTTATCATTCCTTATCATTCCTTATCCTCATTCCTTATCATACCAGGCAGCCTGCTAGCACTCTGCTAGAACCCTCCCCACCCCCTCCCCCCTTTCCCCCTTCCCCCTTTACCCCCTATCCTTCTCCCGTCCTATCCCCCTCCCTCCCTCCCGTGTCACCCGCTAAACTTAACCTTCCCTTAGTATACCTAATTAACCCTGTACACACCTAAATGTGTTAACCCTTAGTGCGTATCTTATTATACTATTAAGTGACTTTAACTAGTCATTAAATCAAGTGATATCAAGTGATACATTGTGTTCCATTATTCTTATATATCCTCCCCAATAACCAAAATGTCAAACATTGGACTCCCAATTTCAAAAACCCCTTCCCTCCCCCCCCCTTACAATATTAATTCTCTATTTATTATTACCTCATTAATTGTTATAATATTACCGTGGTGACCAACCCCCCCAGTTAACCCCCCATAGTCCCCCACCAACCCACAAACCCACTATCCCCCCCCGGGTCTTCTAACACCCCCCCCCCCAAAAAGCACGCCCACATATATCCTTCCCTCCCCCCCCCCTACCCCTGTCCCTCCCTATAATGGAGGCAGGTATCTGATCATTGGAGATTCTATCTAGCATCAAGCCCTTCCGGTACATATATATATATATATCCATACAAATAGAAAAAACAGATTAAATACCAAGAATACGGAGAAATACCACAAAAAAAAAAAAAAAAAAAATATATAGACCTATAACGGCATGTAAACATTTGAACTTCCCCAAAAGATGGGCCTAATAAAAAAAAAAAAAAAAAAAGGGGAGTAATACTTTTGGCACCTTACACCTGTAACCGCCCCTGAGAGTTTATTAACCCAAGTCTGAAAAGGAATTCTTCTCAATTCTCCATTCTCAAAAAAAAAAAAAAAAAAAGGAGAAAATACCAAAAACACAGGGGCCCAGGAAAAAAAAAAAACACAAACGGGCGCCAAAAAGAAAAGGAGAGAGAGACTGGCATATCCTTTTTTTCCCCTTTTTTTTAGGATATGGATTATGAGTTGATATATGGGACTCCCTCCTGCTTGGAAGCTATTGATAATACACATTTTCTCTTTTCTAGAGATCAAGGGGGGCGATCTACCCTGTTGCTCAAAAAAAAAAAAAAAATTCTCTTCTCTCTTCTTCTTTTCTTTTGTCAGTCATTCTATCTCTTGGGCTTATGGCCTATGTCCACTCTCTGTCCATCTCTTTCCTTCTGTTTATCTAACGTCTCTTTCCCCTGGACCTGGTAGCTCCAACCAATTAGGGACATCTACTGGCGTTGATCCCAAAAATTCGAACAGTGCTGGGAGCTGGTAGGGCTCTCTTAAATTAAAAAGTTCTTCCTTCTCTTTTTATATTTAAGGATAACGGATAGCCCCAACTGTATACCGCCTCTTGACTAAGTATATGTTCCAGTAATGGTCTTAGCAACCGACGTCTTGCTTTGGTTTGCCAGCACAGATCAGGGAATAACTGTATGTTCACCCCCTCCCATAGCACCTTTCCTTCTTTCCATGCCTCTCTAAAAATTTCTTCTTTTATTCTGAAGAAATGTATCCGACATAGTACATCACGGGGGCTAGTCTGTTCAGGGTTCCGAAATGTAGGGATCCTATGAATCCTATCCAGCTCCATTGGGGATTCTGGATTTTTTTTTAAGATTTTATTGAAGATAGATAAGACCGCTTCCCTAATGGCCATGCCTTCAAAACTTTCAGGGATCCCTTTTATACGTACATTATTCCTCCTACTTCTGTTATCTGCCTCTTCAGCTTTTAACTGTAATCTGATCAGTTGTTGTTGCTGCTTGCCACATTTTTCCTCAAGGGCTGCCAACCTACCATCCACCGCCCCTTGCTGACTCTCCAAGATACACATTTTCTGTTCACCCATCACCACTTTTGCACGGACCTCCTCCATCTCTTCCTTCCAAGTACTGGTGATAACCGATAACATTTTCTGAATATCTTCCTTAGTCGGGAGAGCCTGGATGAGCCTGCTTATCTGACTAATATCCGGTGTCACTTCTATCCCATGTATATTCCTTGTGTCACCGAGGGTGACACCGAGGGTCTGTGTATCACGCTGCCCTCCCTCCTCCTCTCGTGGGTAAGCATTTACTTTAGCCATTGCAAAACTTGTATTGCTATTACCCCCCTTAACTGCTAAAATAGGTGGTGCAGCAGGTGTAGTTACAGGTGTAATAGCAGGTATAGTTAGTACGGAAAGTGTCTCTGTTAGTGTTAATGACTTTGCTGTCAATGGCTATGCAGATGTCTCTGTAGATTCTATTATAAATCCCCCTGACCACCTTGATGTTTCTGGTATGTTAGGAAATATAGATAAAGCCGACAACAATACCTCAGCCGTGCGTTGGGGGGGCTCACTCGTCCGCTCCGTCAGCTCCGCTGTCCTCTGGCCCTCAAGGGATGTAGGAATGCTTCCTGTCCCGTCCTGGGCCTCCAGCCTAGGTATAGCCCCTCCCGCTTTGTCTGCTGGGGCAGATGATGCCGTCAGGCTTGTTCTTACTAGCGGCTGTTGTCCACCGCTCACCTTTCCTGTCGCCGCTGTAGCTGTGGCAGTAGCTGAGGTATCCGACGCTAGCCTCTCTACAGCGTCTTGTCGGAAGCTTTCTGTTAGGGACTCCCTCCTCGGAGCGTGTCCTCCTCGTGCGTCCTCCTGCTTTGCGTCACTCCTCTTCACCGTCATATACCGGGTGATATATGAATGGCTAGGCACAGACCCTCCCGCACTTCTCACAGTGCTCTTTCCTCTCCGTGGCATTGGATGCAGCGTCCGCTGCGTCTACTGCTGGTTGTACGCTCCCTGCTGTAGATCAGAGAGGGCGGGTGAGTACGGGCATATTTGCTGCTCTCCTATCCAGGTACACCACGGACCTCCGCTAGGCTCTCCTTCTCTGCGCTCACTCCTCCATGCTCACTTCACCTCCCCCGGAAACGGAAGTCTCTGATGCCCATCTATTTTTTTAAAGCAGTGTTACTATGTACAGTATTCTATAAAATGAATGAAGTCTGTACAGTGAAGGTCTACCCAACACTTTTTTTCAGTGAAGGTGGCAGTGTAAAGCCTCGTACACACGATCGGATATCTGATGGAATCTTGCCTAAAGGATTGTTTCATCGGATATCCGATAAAGCTGACTTTCATCAGTCTTGCCTACACACCATCAGTCAAAAATCAGACCGTGGCGAAACGCGGTGACGTAAAACACTACGATGTGCTAAAAAAAATGAAGTTTAATGCTTCCGAGCATGTGTCAACTTGATTCTGAGCATGCGTGGATTTTTGATCAATGGACTTCCACACAGACAATCGTTTTTTTATCCATAGGAAAAATTTAAAACATGTTCTATTTTTTTTCGCCGATAGAAAGCAAACAGATGGGGCCCACACACAATCGGTTTGTTCGATGAAAACAGTCCATCGGTCTGTTTTCATCGGACAAACCGATCGTGTGTACAGGGCTTAAGAATCTCTGTCATTTTGTATTGCTGTAACTTCATTCGGGAGATTTCCTCATACATACTCCTATTCAAAATCCAAACCATTAAAAAGGTTTTTTGGTAGACTCCCACTTTAAGAATGTTACAGTGGGAGCTGGAAATTTTCCATAGAACTCCAGTTAGTTAGTACAGTTAGTCTTTTGACGTGGAAGGGCTGCACCAGATTACGAGAAACTCTCCAACATATCACCTCACTGTCACAGCACCCAGTGCCCTGACTCTGCTACAGCCCGCACACTTAGCTGAGGATGTGCCCACTGTGTGCCTCCTCTCTGCAGCAGCAGTCATACCAGTTTCCAGAGAGAGAAAGCCCACTGTCGCCACTGACACCACAGTGCCGGTCCATGCTCCTGAAGGATTCCAACAATTTAGCTGTGATCCACCCAGATGCCGGACCAGTAACTGACCCAGTCAAACACTCAACCCCCTTCCCCACCCCCACCTTGCCAACCCAGTGCTCCAGTGATCGCTGGGGAGGGGGGGCAGAACAGAGTGCGGTGACTGATGGTCACTGTTCTCCGCTTGGAGCAGACCAAGAACTGAGCTGATCAGTGGTCACATGATTGCTCACTTCTCTGTGTTACAGTCGGTAGGGAACAGCTGCAGCATCAGAACAGTGCTGTAGCCATAGAGGTATGCTCATATGTTCATTTTAAATTTTTTTAATATCCAACACTTTAGTTTCAATTACAAATATCTAAAAAAAACTAATTTGGCCCGTAGTATAAATCTTCTTGATATCTGTATGTAGCTGCTAATATTTTACAATAAACCTGGCCATTAGGCTGACTTAAAACACACAAAAGTTAGCCCCAGAGCTACAGGCTCATTAATAAGTGCAGTATAGTCTTCCAAAGTGATCCACGCTAGGGTTGCTTTTCAAGGTGTTTGACAGGCACAATTTGAGCATATTATTGCCATACTACTGTGTGTATTGCACATGGTTGGGAAGTGGCCCCTTAGGGTTGCATTAATCATATGTTCAACAGCTTCAACACTTGCCAAAATTGACATGCTGTTTACGTTTTGCTGCAGCATGTGTACTGCCAGGAGCAGCAGTATTATAGTTGTAGTGTTGAGGCAGACAGTCAAGAGGTGGTAAAACTGGTGTGCTGTGTGTATCGCTATTAACCCCACACCATCTACTACTCCACTTGGGGGGAAGGGGCAGCATTTGGCATCTTTGCCTGGGCACTGGATGACCTTGTCCCTGTACTGGGTATGCATGGTGTCTTAGCATTTTTACAACTGACAATACTAATCAATATGCCTTCTATGCTGGTCTAGTAAAGGTTAGGGGTACCACTTTTTTTATTTTAGTAAAAAAATAAAAAGATTTAAAAAAAGCTGCAGATCAGGCTTAAAAAATTGCTGATGCTTACCATTATTACTTGCATATATCCACTAGTTGCAAATTTACCATGTCTGCCATAAACGTAGAATCCATTGGATTTATTCACACATATTTTGTCCTTTTAGAGAGAAAAATAGAATTGAACATTGAGTAATAAATGTGATCATTGAGTTCCCTCACTCTGATTGGCTAGCAGGGGAGAAATTTAGATAAATGGACATTAATTTAATCTGAACTAATCCAAGTTGGATCCTTGCAAAAGGCTAAAGAGGGAAGACAAGGCATTTACAGGGTTACCATAAAGTCTGCTGATTAATGCTGGAGAAGATTAGAAGCACTGGCATTTTGCATGCTGGCATTAAGCCTGTTTGGCTTAGAAAGACGAGAACTGGAAGACCAAGCATTTGCATAGCTGGCATTAAAGCACGTTGATTAATGGAGAGGATCAGAAGGCACACTTTCATAATCAAAGGGTTGAAAATTAGATAGCCAAGCACCTGCAGCATTGGCAAGATGGACCACTAGCTGATGCAAGGGAGGTTAATGCGTCAAGACTCTCCTTGGCGACCATTGCTGCTTGTGGGGTCCTGAACAACATGGTTCAGGTTGTAATATAAATGGCAATGGTCCCTGTCACTCACTATCATAGCTAGTCATATGTTTGGCATTACATCTTATTGATTTAGAAGTGAGATTGATTACACTATCAGCTGGTGGAATATCTAGCGGAACAAGTGATGATTACAGAAAAACACAGAGATTGTTTTAGTTCTTTTTCAGTTTGGATCTAGGAAGCACAGAGTTAAATGAGTATTCTAATAAAACTAAGACAAGTTTCACAGAGGTATGTGTGTGCATTAAGCCAGGTCACTCTGGGTTATTTCATAAGGGAGTGCAAGAGCAATGATAATGGTAAACCATAGTGACCAATCGGTCAAAGCTAAATTCTTAATGGTTGCTGAGTGTTACTGCAGCTTTCACCTTGCATTACAGAATAGGCCCTGATGATGTTTTGGAGAATTGCATTGTTAACCCATGACTCATCTGTCTGTAAAACTAATTCCTGTAATAAAGAAGAGCAGCAAAATTTCTTGTATATACAAACATTCTCAGCATCCTTGGCTGCAATATGAAGTGTTCACATTTGTTTGATTCTAGAACTTGATTTGCTGATAGTTAGCACATTTATTATATACTGTTATCGTGATAATATTCTGGGAATGAGCCATTATATAGTTACAAAAAATGGACCGTTTTTAAATACAGTATGCACATTCAGATGTTGAAATTCTCATTTAAAAATTTGGAACAGTATTTTTGGCAATGCTGAGCTCTGTATTGCTAGAAGGCAACAAATCAGATAGATACAGATATAAAAAATACACAGATAGACAGAAACGTACAGTATATACAGTATACATTTTTCATTCTGGAATAAAGGGTTTGGGAGCTTACAGCAACATTTAAAGTGATTTTAAAGGTTCGAAATTATTATCCATCGCAGGATACCGACAGTGTTGGAGTGGAGACCGAGAGTGGACTACCACCGCTGGAATCTTTTTTTTATTTTTAATAAATGACTTATCCCACCGGTGTCTGTGTGTTTTTTTTTTCAATTTTTTACACTTTCTTTGTGAAATGGTAGGGGTACAATGTACCACATTACCAATTCACATAGGGGGGCTATGATCTAGGGGTCCCCTTTGTTAAAGGGGTCTTCCAGATTCCGATAAGTCCCCCGCTAGCAGACCCCCAGAACCCCTGGGCAAGGGTTGTGGGGATGAGGCCCTTGTCCCCATCAACATTGGGACATGGTGCTTTGAGGGGTCACAGACCCCAAAAGCATCCTCCCCATGTTGAGGGAATGTGGCCTGGTATGGTTCAGGAGGGGGGCGCTCTCTCGTCCCCCCCTTTTTTCCTGTGGCCTGCCAGGTTGTGTGCTCGGAAAAAGGGTCTGATATGGATTTTTGGGTGGAACTCTGCACCATTTGTTTTTTATTTGGTGCGGAGTTCTGGTATGGATAATATTTTTTTTTATTTGAAGCAGGGTTCCCCTTAATATCCATACCAGACCTGAAGGGCCTGGTAATTGAATTTGGGGGGACCCCCACGCCTTTTTTTTTTATCAATGACTATCAATGATTTTTCTCTGTATTGCCGGGAGCCGACAATTCATTATAGCTGCCAGTACTTTTAAATTACTTTTTTTTCTTCAGAAAATACACTGTGTGCAGGGACAGTTCTAAGCACGGGATACTATACACATCCAATGTGTGCGAAATTAAAAAATATATATTTTGCTTTAATTGTTTCACTTTAAGCATTATTAAAATCACTGCTCCCGAAAAAACAAAATTTTTTAAAACTTTTTTTGCATTGATCCATGTCCCCTGGGGCAAGACCCGGGTCCCCAAACACTTTTTATAAAAATAACTTGCATATAAGCCTTTAAAATTAGCACTTTTCATGTTCGAGTCCCATAGACTTTAATGGTGTTCGGATGTTCGAACAAATTTATTGCCTGTTCGCATGTTCTGATGCAAACCGAACTGGGGGGTGTTCGGCTCATGCCTACTGAGAAGCCAGCGTGTTCTCAACGCAGGACTTTCGAGGGCTCAGGTAAGTAAACTGGGGGGGGGGGGGGCTGGGGGACTTTATCGGTCAAAAAACAAAAAGGTTTACAACCCCTTTAAACTGTACAGCACAAAATCTTAAACATACTGATATATCTGATCTGAGAACTGGGACTTTACCCAGCAGCTATCCTGCACTTGTAATTAAAAAGCCACTTTATAATTCTGATAACTTTTTTTAAATAACATGCGTTATGTAACAACAGCTAAAATTAAAAACAATATATATGCTGTGTGTGTGTGTGTGTGTGTGTGTATATATATATATATATATATATATATATATATATACACACACACTATATTACCAAACGTATTGGGGCGCCTGCTTTTACACGCGCATGAACTTTAAAGCGGGATTCCACCCGCAATTATTATTTTTTTTAAAGTCAGCAGCTACTAACAGTGTAGCTGCTGACATTTACTAAGGACACTTACCTTGTCCTACGTGCCCGCGCTGATGGCCCCCCCCGATGCCGATCCCACGATCGATGCAGGTCCCGCGCCGCCATTCACACTAGGGGAAACAGGCAGTGAAGCCTTACGGCTTCACTGCCCATTTCCTACTACGCCTGTGTGAGTCTCGTGCCGGCTTGTGAATGGGCGGCTGCTCTCTGAGAACACACACAGTTCCCAGAAAGCAGCGCGCCCCATTCACTAGGAGAAGAAGAAGAAGAAAACATTCCGCGGTGCCGAAGAGGCAGATTACGGACTTCCGCATAGCAACAGGTATTTCGGGTGAGTATAATTTTTTTATTTTTTTCACTTTTATTTTATTTTATTTTTTTAATACTTTTGGCCAAATGTTGTTTTCCTGGGTGGAACTCCGCTTTAATGGCATTCCAGTCTTAGTCCGTAGGGTTCAATATTGAGTTGGCCCACCCTTTGCAGCTATATGGCCCCGT
The DNA here is from genome assembly GCF_905171775.1 of Rana temporaria. NCBI lineage: Eukaryota > Metazoa > Chordata > Amphibia > Anura > Ranidae > Rana > Rana temporaria. Next base: position 322,840,838 of record NC_053491.1, read on the forward strand.
ACACACGACAGAGGAACTCGACGTGCTTGGCACGTCGAGTTCCTCGTCGAGTTTTGGGATGAAGCCGCCGAGGAGCTCGGCGGGCCGGCTTCTCCCATAGAAGAACGAGGACAACGAGAAAATAGAGAACATGTTCTCTATTTTCTCGTCGAGTTCCTCGGCGGCTCCATCGAGCCAAAACTGTACAGACGACAGAGTTTCTCGGCAGAATCCGGGTTTTGACCGAGTTTCTCGGTGAATTCTGCCGAGAAACTCTGTCGTGTGTACGAGGCCTAACAGCTTCAACTCTTCTGGGAAGACTGTCCACAAGGATTAGGAGCTTGTCTATGGGAATGTTTGACCATTCTGACAGAAGAACATTTGTGGAGTCAGGCACATATGTGGACAAGGAGGTCTGGCTTGCAGTCTCCGCTCTAATTTATCCCATTTGTCGGGTTGAGGTTAGTCAAGTTCTTCAACCCCAAACTCGCTCACCCATGTCTTTATGGACCTCGCTTTATGGCCTAGAAGAAACCCAATGAACACAACTATCCCTACATCCTAACATACCACAGTGCTAGGTGTAATCCTGGAATACAGAGATCCTTTGGAATAAAAGCGGAGGTTCACCCTCAATAACAACTTCAGCTTCTTGAGACCAGCTCCGTATTTACATACACATTCCGGTATCCATAATTTTTAAAACGGTTCCAATACCTGTATTCAGCAGACAATAGCAGCTACTTCCTGGTATCCCTCCCGCGGGAGTGGGTGTGGATCTTTGTTTCTCAGCGCCCCAGTGTTTTCTGGGACAGGATTGCAATGTCTCCTGGGAGCACAGTGTCACACTTCCCAGGAGACGATTCCTAACACAGACTGACGAGATAACGTGAGATTTTGCTCGTCAAATGACTAGTGAAGCAGGTCACGTGATGAGGGCGGATCTAATTCTGCCATTTTAATTATTGGCAAACAGGTGAAATCTGGGATATTAGCATTTACGAATCCCGGAAGTATTTGCTTGTGGGCTTCACAGTGCCCACAAGCCAGATGGAACCTTACAGGACGAATTTTTATAAATACTTATTTACGGCCGAATGTGAATGCAGATGCCTAGAAAATTCAGAGACGTGAGTACACTGTTAACAATGTTAAAAGCAGTAGATGCACAGGTAAAAAAAAAATGATTCCCTGCTGTAACCCCTGCTTTAAAAGTTGGTAGTTGTCATTTTTCATGCCGTTTGATATCTGTGCAACTGTTTATCAAATATATATTTTAGGAAAATACACTAAAACTAACTTTAGTTCACAAAACTCAATGTATTACCAATTTTTGGTATAAAAATAAATATGGGATAATGTTGAGTAAAAAGATGCAAGCTATTTCAAAATGTGAAAACGATGAGCACCTGCAAAATGGAAACAAAAATTACAGTACTCAAAATTATGAAAAGGTGTCACTTTAAATGTTTTCAAAGCTCATCACTTTAGAGTTAACTGAGGAAGATGGTGATAGATACAAGATCCAAAGACTGGGTGATGATAGCTGCAAACAGGCGCGGGCTGGGCCGGGGGGATGGGCGGAGATTTCCCCCAGGTCGGCGTCTACGTTATCTTTAACGGCCGCTGGGCTGGCTGTTAAAAAAAAATCGGGTCACGCTGCTAGAATTCGGCCGCGATGGCCGCCGATTGCTTGGCTGGAGTGGCTGCTCCTGCGCAGGCTGCACTGCATGGTGGGAGTAGTAGTCCGGCCGCGCTAAAGATAAGGAACTTATCAGCGCAGCAAACTACAACTCCCACCTTTCAGGAGTCTCAGACTGAAGCAGGTCATGTGGCACGTCAGGGGAGGTGACGAGCGGCATCACGAAAGTCACATGTGACTTGCTGAGCTCGTGAGTTGGGGCCGGGGCAGGTGAGGGCTTAAGGAGAAGAGAAGACAAGACGTGACAGAAAGAATCTCCCCCCTCCTGAGAAGAGGTGCAAGGACCTGGCTCTTGAATCATCACCCCCCTGAAGAGGTGCAAGGACCTGGCTCTTGAATCATCACCCCCCGTGAAGAGGTACAAGGACCTGGCTCTTAAATCATCACCACCCGAAGAGGTGCAAGGACCTAGCTTTGCACTGAGACACCCAGCCTGAAGTAAGGTGTGAGTGAAGTTACAATCCTTTATGCAATACTCTCCGTCAGTCCACCCCTCTCCGTCAACCCACCTCCCTCCATCAGCCCACCCCTCTCCGCCAACCCACCCCCCTCCGTCAGCCCACCCCTCTCCGTCAACCCACCCCCCTCCGTCAACCCACCCCCCTCCGTCAGCCCACCCCTCTCCATAAACCCACCCTCTCCATCAACCCACCCCCCTCCGTCAACCCACCCCCCTCCGTCAGCCCACCCCTCTCCGTCATGGTGATGATCGCCTATCAGACTTGAGTTCTACATAAATTAATCTGAAGAGATCCATGTGCTGAATCCTGTGCTAGGGGATCCTGGACCGAAAGTATCTTCACTCAAAGGAAGGTCTTTGGCAGACATTGTACTTTGTTCCGTGTGCCACTCCGGCTGCTAGGCCGGTGAGAGGGACCTATCCAGGTGTGCAATACCCACTCTGGCTAGAGTGGGGACGAAAGATGTATTACTGGAAGCAGGAGTGTTTCTGTATTGAAATCTCACACCTGAACCTACTTGTTTACCCTTCCACCCCTTCATCCACTTCATCTTCTTTCTTTACCCAGTTCTACAAAATAAATCCTAGAAAAAGAAGTGTAAAGTGTGGACATTGAACTTTGTTAACTCTCATCTATCACCCTGGGTGTTGAGAGGATAGAGGTAAAATGCTGCCTGAAAATATTCCAGCAGTTCCTTCGGGGGTAGTGCTACAATTGTATATAGTGTCAAAAATTACATGCACTTTTCAGAACACATACAGTAAAACTCTCCACATCACTACCTGGCCCTAAAAAGCATTGTCACCCTATAACAGGAAACATATAGCTAGATTCAAGTAGACCGCTGCATCTTTAAGGCGCTGTAGTGTATCGTATTTACGCTACGCCGCCTTAAGTTAGATAGGCAAGTACTGTATTCACA